>NC_091179.1:22797040-22894540 GCF_040958095.1 Procambarus clarkii
GATGTAGTGGGCGACGACGACCCGTGAAGCGTTGCTGACGTTGTTTTATTTAGGGGCCCCGACAGTCAATCGCCCACCACCCCAATGGCACACCAGGAGGGCAAGACCCGCCAAGTCACGGCACCTCGCGGCCAAACCGGCACTGGACACTTTCTCCCAGCCAGAAAACGGAAAATCTAACTTTCCTGTAATCCCAGGCGTTGTACAGTCCGCATACATGGTGTAGTGGCGAGAAACTTGTCTGGCGTTTCACGAGCTCTTTGTCCTGGGTTCGTATCCTGACCGGGAAGGATTTACTGGGCGGTAATCTTTAACTGTAGCCTCTGTTTAACTCAGCAGTAAAATGGGTACCTGGTTGTTAAACGATTTGGCAGGGTCGTATTCTAGGAGAAATAGGATTAAGGACCTGCCCAAAACGCTACGCGTGCCAGTGGCTGTACAAGACTGTAAGAGCTCTTGTATACATAAAATAAAATAAAAAAATAGACAAATCCAGACAGTTGAACAGGAATATCTGATGACAGTATCGAGACCCACAATGGGTAAATAAGTGTTCCGGCGGCTCCCAGACGGAGCAGGTGTCTAGAAGTCCGTTCGTTGTCAAGGTTGTACCAGGCGTTTGCGTGGCCCATTTACCTAAGGTAAGGCGGGCTGGCCAATTGTTGTGACAATGGTGATTCACTCCTTAACCATATTGTCGTTGGTATCTATGGCCGCCGAACCCGAGTTTTGAGCCACATAAGTGGCATGCAGAAATATTTTTGTGCTTCCTCTGGAGGTGTTGCGACGCTGTGACATCTGTGTGGGCAGCTGCTGCATGTATTACCAACCGACAATAACATTCTTCTTGGACTGTTTGGTAGAGTGATGTCCTCGCTTGTTAGGTCAACGTTCGATCTTCAATGGTCCAAGTGGTTGGGCATCATTTTTTCACTCCGTTCTCATATCCCACCTTCTTGTTCTTGTATTTCTTCCAAATATTGTGTATACATAATAGCATAGCGCTTTTTCCTGATAATATCCCTTCCTTCCAGTGTCATAATTGGTAATATATTCAGAAAATAAATTTTGGTCAACATGTCTTTTGTTTTCTGGTGATGGTTCTGACAGTAGTGATGCTGATGGTTCTTGCTGGTAGTGTCTTGTACCAGGTTCTGCCAGCAGGTCTTTGGCGGGGATTGTTAATAACAGTTCTCAAAGAACAGTTCTCATAATAATCAATACCATAGACAGTCGTAACTTTCTCACGTCATATGTTGCTGTGGTTGGACTAACCTCTACTGACTCACTATTGCCTGTGTTGTCAGTATCAGCACACTGACTCTCGCCAAGATTATCTTAAATTTCAGCAAGTATATATACACAGCAGAATATCTACTCATGCTCCCGCCATGAACAAAAAAGAAATTTGGAACCGGGGAAAATACTTAATGACGTAAACACTGATTCATGCCATATCAGATCTCTATCAGGACACTATCGACACTATCACGAGTCTTGGAAACAGGGAAATATAGGACTGCGTTGCAATTTCATTTAAGTACTTCAGTTTAAAATCCAGCTGGAAAGAAACATCAGGAATAATGGTGGATCCTTGACAACCTGCTAGCTTTCTGTCCCCGTCGAGACCACTGGAGATGGTGGTCCTCAGGTAAATTCATGTACTACCCATTAACACAAAGATATACACATCTCTCCCACACTTGAACTGTCAAAGACCCCAAGAGACCTGATCTTTGAACAGTTGCCTGCAGACATAGACAATACCAGACTATGGTATTGAAGGACTCACCTGACGTCTTCCAGGTGGCCTGGAGACCAAAGATGCCCTGGGTGACGAGGAACATCACAGGCAGAGCCAGCAAGGTCATGGTGATGGAGCACTCTCGATTGTCTGCAAGACTTGGAAGTCCTTGAGGGCCCCGAAGAGCTGTGGACTGTGAGGACTGTGGACCGTGAGGACTGTGGACGGTGAGGACTGGAGACCGTGAGGAGTGTGGATGGTGACTATTGTGAACTGTGAGGACTGGGGACCGTGAGAACTGTGGGCAGTGAGAACTGTGGGCAGTGAGAACTGTGGATAGTGAGGACAGAGAACTGAAGAACTTTAGAACTCGGGATTGTAATGACAAACTCGTCAAGACTTGGGCTCGTGGCAATTATAGAATCAGGTCATTGGGGATCGAAAGGAAAACAATTTATAGCATTATAAATGTCCTCAGGTCAAGAAAAATTTAGGAATGTTCTTGAATGATTGTCAGGAAATGACAGATAACCATCATAACCTAGAGAACTTGACGATCCCCACACTTGTGTTGACTCAACCGTCGAGGGGACTAGAGGCTGTGGACAATGTGAAGTGTTGTGGGGTAAGGAAGAAATAGCGAGAGGGAACGTGATCCCACCGAAGTCAGCAGCTGACTAGAGGTTTGCCGGCAGCAGACCGACCCAGCCTGAGGCAAGAATCATCATTGATTAGCGCCCATTCATGTAAATATATCGGATTTTTTTCCTACCATAGACGTGGTAGTCCAGACTTATGGCAGGACGGGACATTTGGTGCCTCTATGAGTGCCAAAAGCTGTTTTTTTTCTACCACAGATGTGACTATACATTTATACAATGCTAACCAGCAGTTGCAACCCGTTCTCGCAAATTTAGTAAGTCAATATTGACTTATTAAATATGTGCATAGGTGACATACTTAACATAATAGTTTCCCTTGAAAAGCTTCATTAAAAACACCGACCTAACCGAACCTACTTAGTATGTTAAGATAAGCATCTTATTGCTTCGTAATTACAATTATTACCTAACCTATACCTATAATAGGTTAAGTAACAATTGTAATTACGAAGCTATAAGAAGCTTATTTTAACATACTAAGTAGGTTAGGCAAGGTCGGTGTTTTCTATGAAGCTTTTCAAGGGAAACTATTATGTTTAGTATGTCACCTATGCACGCAACTAATAAGTCAATATTGACTTATTAAATTTGCGAGAACGGGTTGGCATATGTATATTCTCCTCTGTCCTACATAGACAGATTTAGAGATCTGTTCAACATATTCTGCAGTGGGTTATTGAGTAGTCAACCACAGGCTGAGATTGAGGTGCATTTTGTTTAGTTTAGTTCATTTATTATGCACCCCATACCCAAATTGTGGGCGGTAGTAGAAAGGGTTACAGAGGCACATAATGGGCTTAGGGACTGAACCCGACAATTCATTTAGCTAAGCAAGTAACAGTCTTGATGAGCTAGTGGCAGATAGGTTACAATCACCTAGTTACTACCTGCAATTAGCAAACTGGGGATATTTGGCTAAGATTTCTGGTAGCAGATTATTTTGTATTAAATATTTACACATCTTTAGAACATTTGTTATAGAATTGTCTCTGATTTCACGCATCTTTTTGCACTCCATCACATAGTGACTGAGGGTGAGTAAATAATTTTGTTGACACAGTTTACATTTGGTCAGGTCTACATCAGCAGATAATGAGAATTCCCAGAGACACTTGTAACCGAGTCTAAGCCGAGCAGTAGTAACATCTAGAAGTCTGCTAGATTTTAATGGATGATTTTATTGGATGATCCATATAAGTGTGGCTCCTCTAGCATGATAGTATGATGATAGATGGAAATACTGGTGTCGTTTCCACTTTGCCTCAGAGCTACAAGATTTTGTTGAAGTTCTTGGTGTACTGTTGCTCTCAGACTGCTTACAGAGGCAAATTACTATTCTACCACCATTCACATATTTTCGTTTCTCCTACATGAACATGGTAAGACAGCTGCCACAGTACATAGTGTGTTATTGAACACTCAACTACAGGTGATTAAAATGCTTTACAAACTCAAGATATAATACCTTCACATATATTATATAACTGTTACACTGCATAGTAAACCTTGGATGGGAGTGAGAGCTACACGAAACATTCTGAGAACAAAGAGGAATATTTCGATAATTATGATATTAAAGATAATTATAATACAAATTTGTATTTTTATGCTTCACTAATTAGCGAGCACTTTGAAGTTTGCAAACTAGAATTGCACTGTTTCTGCACAGTTATCTATATCTGTATTCAATACTGTTGTGCGTTATTAGCCTTTCAGTTACAAAATTATGTAGTTGTTGAAGTGACAGTATGTTTTGGCTGCAAACTTGTTGCCAAAGCGCTTATCATAATTTAGTGTTTCTCGGGTGATAAGAGCACGAACACTAATATGTTCGTGCAGAAGGAACATTCATTTGGTCGTCACATTTATGCCTCTTGTATGATAGCTTATTTCTAGTGAATCATATAGAAATATTCAAAGGGATCTCAAGTTAGTGACGAGATCTCTTTGATTTGGAAATTGTAAAGTGTTTTACGAATCTTCGCATATAAATGATCTGCTACCCTCACATGGACTAGTTTTCTGGCACATTTGTTTGAATTTTTTTAACATGTCTTGGAAGGTCAGATTTTCATTACTTTCCACTCTTAATATGGTAATTGATAGATTGTACATTATTGCTTTCTTGTCCAGTCTTATGGCAGGACAGTATATTTGTTGTCCCGAAGAGTTAGCTATAGTTGGGTTTCATCAGGGGTAACAATAACTTCTCACCGTCGTCTCCAAGGTAAAATTGTTTTAAAGGTTTCAATGATGTGATTTACATCATGTTTCTTGTCTCCTGAAAAGTCATCACACAATCATCTGCATAGGTACTCGCCTCTGGTATTAACTTCAATAAGTCATCGATGTTTCACAGTTTACACTTCCCTGGGGCGCACTCTTCTTTATGGTATGTTACAACTGTATGTTTCTAACAACCTGACAGACTCATTTGCCTAAGTAGTTTTCATTTCCTCCTTGAAGTAAAAGATCTGATCTACTTCTTTATATCAAAACCAAAATGCTCATTACTTAGGAAGTAGTTTTCAAATCTCACAGTAAGTATTTTTTCAAAGGTTTCCAACTACTAAGAGCAAGAATATTGGCTTATGCTCTCCTATTGATGTGTTGCTTCTCTTGTAAACAGCTACAACCCTAGTCTTCTAAAGAGCAGTGGCCAGGTTGGCTGGTTAATGCAAGCTTGGAACAGAAGTGCAGATGGAAGTGCACATTTTTTCAGGATGTAGAGACTTACACAGTCTGGTCTTAGAGCCTTGTTAACATTCGTCTCGAGTAGATTTTTCACTTCATGTTTTGTAATGTTACAGGAAGATAAGCGAGAATTGGTTAGGGAAGGGAACACAGGGAGGGAGTGCTCTGGCACAGTAACTTGTAAAATAATAATAATAATAATATAATGTTGCGATCCTTTCCACTACTGAGTGCTTCAGATTTACTGCAAAAGAATGAGGGTATTTTTATAGCCATTACCGGCCAGGATGTCATCATGAGACTGACAATCATAGAGGTACCTAAAATGGAGTTTCCTGAATCGGGCATTTGACCAGCAGGCGCTGCATATTGAAAGTAATCCAACAATCGTCACAATTAAATCTGGTTGTACTTGGTATATTGTTAATCCTGGGTGGCGAGGAGCCTTACAACGGAGTGCAATATGTATTCTTCTTTATGGTACCCGCTGTTTGCCTGAAGGTTTTTCTCATGTCAGAGTTTATTAGGCCAAGTTTGGAAGTTATTGCTTCCAGTACAGGTGTGTTTGCACTCAAACACACCTTGATACAGGTGTGTTTGAGCGTCAGACTTGATGCACTTGGCAGCGAGGGCTGGAAGTTGTGTTTATGGAGTCAGCTGATCGTTGTTTTTGTTCTTTTGTGGTTAAGGTTTCGTTTTCTATGTTTGATTGTCCAGGCGATTTGAGTTTTCCAAATATCTCCAGTCAACCAAATGTTAAGTCAAATGTAATCTATTTTTTGGTCGACTGGAGATATTTAGCCAATTCTTTGGCTATTGATATGTTATAAAGTGAGAGATCTTCCCTATTTTGAGCATGATAATCACTTGTTTGAAATTAATTCTGGCAGTTAAAGGAGGTAATGTTCAAATCTCTGGAACGACGTGGCAGTGGATAAACAGTTCATTTATGCCTGTCTTGTATTTGTAGCGGTGTTCTTTGTGATAGATTGTGGTTATGGTTTGTGGCAAGTCAGTTTGGGGACGGTTTGGGTAGTCTGCTAAGTATTTATTTAGGAATTTGTCCATTATCAGTTTTATTGTCTTGTTTATGCTAGGTGTGTTTGGTTGGATTTAACTTATTGTAGATGTGGATGGGGTGAGTGTTGGGTCAGTCTGGGAGGTGGGTTGGATTTGTTGTGTTAAGAATTTAGGGGATGGTCCAGTGTCTTTTTCTATTGCATTTTCAATGTCAATGACAAGTGTTTGGATGAAATCTGCATTTTATTGCGAGTTCTGTAGGAGTGGATTACTGTCTGGGGTTGGAGTATGGTGAGTGAGAAACATTTAGTATGTGTAAAAAATTTTGTTGGGCAACTAGTGGTGTTTGATGAAAGACTGTATTGCATGTTGGTGTTGGAGAAGTCCTAATAGTAGTTTTAGCTGCTATGTATATAAAGGATATTGTTTGGATTTTCCAAGTCGTCCTCGACTCAAATCCATTACATCCAGCGATCGATCCAACAGACGCATTCATAATTTTTTACATGCTGTTCATTCTAAACGGGAATTTTCTCGTATATAAATTAATATTATAATATATTAGCATATTGTGCATATATAGGTTAGGTTAGGTGTTTAAGTTCTGTTGCCGATTATTTGTATTTGTAGTATGTAGGTAGAGCATTTATAGCGTTGTGGTTCGAACAAAATTCGTCAGTGAAGCACTTGTTCTAGAAGTGTTCGGACGTCAGCAGTTGTGAGTCGTGTGCAAATAGTTTTTCATTCATAAACAGGGGGTTTGGCGGGTGCATGGAATCACTTTTGGGTCTTTGTTTGGAGGACGGGTTGCATGGCCAAACAGTTAGCCACGAGTCTGGCCAACAAACCAATGATCCGTGGTGAGCCTGGAAAAATCCAGCCCGTCTTCTAAACAAAGACACCAAAGTCCATTCCATGCACCCGCCAAACCCCCTGTTTATGAATGAAAAACTATTTGCACACGACTCACAACTGCTGACGTCCGAACACTTCTAGAACAAGTGCTTCACTGACGAATTTTGTTCGAACCACAACGCTATAAATGCTCTACCTACATACTACAAATACAAATAATCGGCAACAGAACTTAAACACCTAACCTAACCTATGCCTATATATACACAATATGCTAATATATTATAATATTAATTTATACTTGAGAAAATTCCCGTTTTGAATGAACAGCATGTTAAAATTTATGAATGCGTCTGTGGGGTTGACCGCTGGATGTAATGGACTTGAGTCGAGGACGCGTTGAAATGCTCTACCTACATACTACAAATACAAATAATCGGCAACAGAACTTAAACACCTAACCTAACATATATATATGCACAATATGCTAATATATTATATTAATTTATATATGAGAAAATTCCCGTTTTGAATGAACAGCATGTAAAAAATTATGAATGCGTCTCTGGAATCGACTGCTGCAACCCGTTCTCACACCAGACTGTTTAAAGCAGCGGCCGTCGTCCCCAGACACATTCATCAGTTTTAACATACTGTGTATTAAAAATTGGTTTGTTCACATATATAAATTAATATTCTTATACATAAAAATTGTATGTATAGTTTGGCATAGGTTAGGTTAGGTGTTTAGGTTCTCTTGGTAATTATTTGTATTTATAAGTTCATGGGCGAAGCATTTATAGAATTGTGGTTCGAATAGAGGACGTGAGCGAAGCACTTGTTCCGGAAGTGTTCGGACGTCATCAGTTGTGAGTCGTGTGTAAACAGCTTTTCATTCATAAACAGGGGGTTTGGCCGCTGAACTAAAGAGTTTGGATCTTTGTATGCGAGAACGGGTTGAAACCTGGATGTAATGGATTTGCAGCCCGTCCTCCAAACAAAGATCCAAAAGCGATTCCATGCACCCGCCAAACCCCCTGTTTATGAATGAAAAACGGTTTACACACGACTCACAACTGATTTCGTTCGAACACTTCCGGAACAAGTGCTTCACTGACGAGTTTTGTTCGAACCACTTCGCTATAAATGCTTCACCCACGTACTACAAATGCAAATAATCGCCAACCGAACCTAAACACCTAACCTAACCTAACCTATGCCTATATATGCACAATATGCTAATATATTATAATATTAATTTATATTTGAGAAAATTCTTGTTCTGAATGAACAGCAAGTTAAAATTTATGAATGCGTCTGTGGGGGCGACCGCTGGATGTAATGGACTTGAATCGAGGACGGGTTGGAGTGTGATAACACTTCGCCACGGGGACCTGATAAGTTATAAAGAAAATGATTGTTATGAAGATTCTCAGGAGTCTTGGTCAGAGGGCATATGTGGAGAGGGGGAGTGAAGAGGGTGGAATGGGGGTGTGGGAGTACACCTTATAGTATTTTATAAATAAAATGAAAAAACCTGGAGTTTAACTGTGTTTAAAAACTGTGTTTAATATTGGCCCCACGTTGTCACTGTTCAGTCACTGTTCGTTGTCACGGTGTTCAGGCATACTCAGGTTGCAAAGTGATAGAAAAAATTATAATTTAAATAATTTAAATTTAACCATAAGCATTGCCACTAAAAATATAGATAATTAAGAATACATTATATGTGAAGTACAGATTTATGTATACTATATGAAAGACAAGTGATAAAGAATAAATTAAAAAGGATTCAGAAAGTAAATACAGGAAAGGTAAAGGAAATTAAGGTAATGAAACATTTTGAACACAACAGGCAAGATCGACGGGGAGTCCCGGCTAGGCTGGTGTTGGAGCAGTGATCGAACGCAGCCGGCAGTGTCGTCGGTTGCAACCCGTTCTCGCAAATTTAATAAGTCAATATTGACTTATTAAATATGTGCATAGGTGACATACTTAACATAATAGATACCCTTAAAAAGATTCATAGAAAACACCGACCTTACCTAACCTTGTTAGTATCTTAAGATAAGCATCTTATAGCTTCGTAATTACAATTATTACCTAACCTATAATAGGTATAGGTTAAGTAATAATTGTAATTACGAAGCAATAAGATGCTTATCTTAAGATACTAACAAGGTTAGGTAAGGTCGGTGTTTTCTATGAATCTTTTTAAGGGTATCTATTATGTTTAGTATATCACCTATGCACGTAGTTAATAAGTCAATATTGACTTTACGAATTTGCGAGAACGGGTTGCGTCGGCAGCTGTGATCCCAAATCCTACAAGGTAATAGTGTCCAGGGTTGGGATAGCCTTGGTGGGGGCCTGGGCTCCCTTGCAGCCTTGGTGGGGGCCTGGGCTCCCTTGCAGAGGCAGAGGGGGCACTAGGTGGTATATTTCTAATCGTCCGTGGCACAAGGCACTTGGGAATGGGTAGAGTGTGAGTGGTGGCATGCCTGTGACCATAGAGTGGCATCAGGTAGCATCACGCTACACTTGTACTACCAATTATAAATGACCTAATTGCTGCACAGAGTAAAGGGTTTCGAATCTCCTTTGTATGGATACCATCACACATAAATATAACCCATCACAATGAGACAGACATTGCAGCCAAGTTAGCGTGTAACAAAGATGAAGTTAAATTAGATCTAGGTATCTCCATCTCTGCTGTCAAAACTATATTGTTCCAAACACTCAGGTCTGATAGGAAAGAAATTACTGACTCCCAACGACCTGAAAGCACCAGTATAACAAGATATGATTTGTTCAGATCTGAAACTTATGTTTATGGGCAGCACAAGACGTCCACCAGACTGTGCGACACAGTGGTTGCCAGGATCAGGTTGGGTTATGGTTACCTGTGACAGGTGGCTACAGGTGACGGATCACCCAATCCTGAGCACTTCAGGTGCAAACTCTGTGAGCAATAACTGGGGCATGATCTCCCACACTACATCACTGAATGCCCAGTTATTAGACCAGTTGGCATGAGGTACCTGGAGCTTTGCAATGACTTCATTCACTCGCGTTTTCTTGAGGATAACCTCATATTGCACCCAAAATTTGCCAGTGCAGAGTACTGAACATATGGCCCTGTATTACTAACCATCCTGCGAGATGGGGAATTTTAGTATCACTGCTGCCTTATTCACTCTTGTGTTCATGATATCCTCAATGCACCCAGAGTCTGTCAGTGCAGACTACTGATCACATGCCTCTGTATGACTAACCATCCTGTGTGATGGGGATTTTTAGCATCACGTAGCTAGCTTTTTGACACACTGTACTCCCCTTCATATAGTCTATTTGTGCAGCATTAGGTAGCTGCACAAATGCAGATGTACCTAATGTGTTAATACAAAAAATACACTTGTGTGTAGAATCAAGTCGTGCCTGTGCACCCGTAGACTCTGCGCGTTCTCCCGAGCCTTTCCGAGCCTTTCCAACATCGCTAGATTGTTGTACTAAATTGACCGAACCTAACCCACCCGAGGATTGATAAACAGAACATCACGTCAACCGCTGCCGTTTTTGGTACATCAGACTAGCCCGTTCTCTCGAGTTGCCGCATCTCTAGCCTAGCCTAGCCTAGCCTAGCCTAGCCTAGCCTAGCGACCAACTCATAAATAACATGAATACTTGTGAGTTGCAATAATTTATATTACATTATATTACTGCTGGTTCTCTACTGGGTGTAAGTCGAGACCAGAAACATTCACCAAACAATAATACTTGTAATAGAAGGGAATGTTAATAAGGTGCTAATATGTCAACATACAGAACACAAAACAATATAGACAAATTTGATAAATTTAGATTTATAAAAGACTCGTAAATACTGATTTGTATTGCAGAATTATGGAACAGATTTTCGGGTAATATTATTGACGTGGGAGTGCTGAATTGTTTAAACTAAAGCGTAGGTTGTATATATATTTGTGTGTATGATTTAGAATAAAATTATGCATCTTAGCATAAGCCAACGGACCCTTTAGTTCTAATAGCATTAAAATTATAATTTTAAATGGTTTTTCAAACTATTTTAATTCTAGTCTTCGAGCAAGAAATTGACAGGGAAGTATTATATTTGGTTCCATTTTATTTTACGATACATATGTGGCTTTCCTTTATTTAGTCTTTTATCTGGAAAAAATTTCCCCGTTGTTACGATTACGAAAGTGTTTGATAGCCATCATATATTGTCAAAATATCACCAGAGGGTCAAACTGTATGTTCTTCTGTTAACCTTGCCAGAGGGTCAGACTCTAGGTGTTCCTGTTGACCTTGCAGGGCGGTCAGACTCGAGCAGTGGCTCGAGTGGCTTGGTGGCTTCGTCTGAGGTCGCAGGCGACGGCCGCGGGCATCATGAGCCAGAGGACGATGGCGGTAGACATTATGGCGGCCAAAACCCATAAACTTATAGCGTAGCTTCCGCTCGCGTCACGGATGAACCCTGTACAATATGCAACGCTCAATTACGCAACAATATTGGTACTGGGCGTTCTCATACTCCTTAAACAGTTTTATTATCGTTTTGAAACATGTAAATATGTACAAACTTACTTACATAACTTGAAATAAATACCTGTGAGTGAGCCGAAGATAGGAAAACCAAACCCAGTTATTAAGCTGGTGACCCCGAACGTCGCTGGCTGCTTTTCTACACCCATAAACTTTATAATTAATAAATTATTCAGCGTGACGGCAGAACCAAGACCGAAGCCAAAGACAGCCATGGCTACAGCTGCCAGCGTGACGGTCCTCAGGAAAGGGAACACTGTGGAAGGCAGGCAACAGTCATTACCTCACTGTGGTCACAGTCACACACGGCTAGTTGTCCCTTCTCATCAGTGTATGTACCTGTATATTGTACTGCTCCCAAGCCATAAATAGATATTTCAATTTCAGTTTAATTGTCTACAACCTTTATATGTTTCAATCTATTAATCCCTTAAACTGTCGTTCAGAAGAGTAAAGAATAGATTAGGTTTATAGTGAAATGTGCGCTCCAGACAAGGACGACGCAGAGGTGTAGACGGGGACGACACAAATTCAGATGGTGACGACACAGGACCAGATGGGGACGACACAGATCCAGATGGTGACGACACAGGTCCAGATGGTGACGACACAGGTCCAGATGGTGACGACACAGGTCCAGATGGGGACGACACAGGTCCAGATGGGGACGACACAGGTCCAGATGGGGACGACACAGGTCCAGATGGGGACGACACAGGTCCAGATGGGGACGACACAGGTCCAGATGGGGACGACACAGGTCCAGATGGGGGCGACACAGGTCCAGATGGTGACGACACAGGTCCAGATGGGGACGACACAGGTCCAGATGGGGACGACACAGGTCCAGATGGGGACGACACAGGTCCAGATGGGGACGACACAGGTCCAGATGGGGACGACACAGGTCCAGATGGGGACGACACAGGTCCAGATGGGGACGACACAGAAGTCCTCTTCAAATATCTATGTATGATAAACATACACATACTCCACACATTATGTAGTGTGCACTTAGAAAGCTTCTTCCAAGAAGGATGTATCAGGACCCGTGAACATCACGCCAGATAGAACTATGGGTTTGACGTTAATAGAGACCTGACATATGGAACCCCCTTCATAATGCTGTAAAAATTTGCTCACCCTATACTTTTTGCAAAAGTGAAATAAAGGGATCTAATTTGCTCGCCACAGTACCCTCCTCGTGCTACTAACCCACCTAGTATTGGTGGCGTGGGGGGGGGGGGGGTGGCGGGGGGCGGCGTGGATGTTGTACTTTTAAAGTACATAATCAAAAACATGTACTGTACCATCTAAACATATAACACCGTGATCGGTATATAATTTCTCATTATCGTCCTTGCCCTTATTACTAATGATGCATACATTATCCACTATGTGACTAATTGTTAACTCTCAAACTACTGCAATTTATCATTGTCTATTCTGTCACTAGTTTTATTTAATTGCTTAAGATTGACAGTTTATCTTGTAACTTACAAATCACTGCACATTCTCAATGCTAACCTGAACTTCCTTGTTAGCTTTAATACTTGCCAAAACGCTGTTCATGTTATTGTCATTATGAGAATGTATAACATAATCACCCAAATCCCAACATGCTAAACATATGTTCTGATACCAGATTTACGTGCTAGGGGCTCTCTACACTTAAATGACACAACTATTTGTGTTCCAGAGGCTCCTTACACTTAAATGACACAACTGTGTGTGTTCTAGGGGCTCCTTACGCTTAATGACACAACTATGTGTGTTCTAGGGGCTCCCTACACTCTAATGGCACAACTATATTTTTTTATTGTGTCGATTCGGGCACCACTGGGTACCCTATCAAGTAAATATATAACTGTATCCCATAATTTTAATTGCTTTATTCCGAATATTTATCTGTTGATATATTATGATCCCCAATTATCATAATTCCCAATTCTTTTTCGTATTCTAATTATGCAATTCCAATGTTATTGAGCTGATATTCAGTTATTTTTCATTCAAATTTCTTACGCTAAGACTCCTATATTTGTCAGCATTAAACTGCATCTTCCGGTTTTTCGTCCATTGTTAAAGCCTATTATATCTTTTACTGATGTTGAGTCTTCAGAATTTATTCCTAACCTTATTTTGCATCTTCAGTAAATTTAATGTTAAATAAGTGTTAAAATGCGTCTTCAGTAAATGTTACTAAATTTAAACCAAACACTCACTACGCACACTGGTGCTAAGCCAGTAACACGTGGCCAAGCCTCGAACCAGGCTACGTGGACATGCCTTGCATCAGGCTACGTGACCAAGCCTTGCATCAGGCTACGTGACCAAGCCTTGCATCAGGTTACGTGGACATGCCTTGCATCAGGCTACGTGACCAAGCCTTGCATCAGGCTACGTGACCAAGCCTTGCATCAGGCTACGTGACCAAGCCTTGCATCAGGCTACGTGACCAAGCCTTGCATCAGGCTACGTGACCAAGCCTTGCATCAGGCTACGTGACCAAGCCTTGCATCAGGCTACGTGACCAAGCCTTGCATCAGGCTACGTGACCAAGCCTTGCATCAGGCTACGTGACCAAGCCTTGCATCAGGCTACGTGACCAAGCCTTGCATCAGGCTACGTGACCAAGCCGTGAACGGAAAGACAATAGACACAATTACACGTTGTTAGGCTTGGGGCAGATGAAGAAGACAGAAGAGAATGATACTTGTATATATATAAATAAATAGTCAATGTGGAACATCAATGGAGAATTTTCAAGCAATGTTCACAAATTAACAGCAAACATGATTTACATTTTAGTATCAACGTTAGTTAATTTATTACATTAATATGTAAACAGGTCAGCACACATAAATAAGACAAGAGTTGTTTTACCAAATATTGCAATTGTCATAATAGCGTAGCCGAAGAGGGCGCACAGTCGCATGTTGAATCTCTTCCAGTCGGCCAGGGGAGAGATGACTAGACGGGTCACCAGGTTGCAGAAACCCATCACAGAGATGCACCAAGCAGCGTCCTCGAGGCTGTGGCCGGCAGCTCGCATCGCAAAGGGTACCATCATTACAAAGTTGAAATAGCTGCTCAGGGAAAACAAGTTTCCAAAGGAAATAATAAGAGCACGATATGACCGAAGAACAACCATATCTGCCAATAATGTTTCTGTCACACGCATAATCAATCCTTTCAGTCTTAACATGCAACCCAAGGATGTATGATCTATTTCTCTGTCAACGGACCCGAGAGATTCAGTACTTGAAATAAATACCCCAAACGCAACGTCTCCTGACATGACTATGTTCAAGGAACTATGACTCTCATGGTGGCCATCAGCAGGTGCTGGCCTGAGTCTCTCGTCACCCTTGGCACTTGCTGATTCTGATTTCTCGTTGGGACGCTCTTCATCAACCACTAGAGGAGATACAATCACACACTCCCTATGACCCGAGCTTTCAGTTTGAGGCTTCAGAAGGGCGAGTCCTTCCTGTGGAGGATCTGTCTCTCCTCGTCGTGGCTTCATGTGCCACTTTACCGGCTGGAATAAAGTAACTGCCACTAAGCAATTCATCATAATTCCGCCCAATATAAGAGCTGCTCCTTTAAAGGTATACTGAGCAAGTAAGTAGCGTACTAACGGAGGATTGGCGGTCTGTCCCGCGCAGATCCCGACCACCAGGAAAGTGTTGGACAGGCCTCGTCGACGGTCAAAATACATAGGAAGCGTGATAAAGCTTACGCTACAGATAAGCCCTCCACCGATACCTGTGTTAGGGGAAAAATGCATTAACAATTATGTCTTGAAAATTGCAAATCAAATGCAATATCTTTCATAGACAACTGGGAACACTTCTATGGAAGAAATGAAATGTATGCTCGTGATGGGGTGCATCTATCGAGGGCTGGGGTTGTTGCTGTTACGAACTCGTTGGAACCAGTGGTTAGAGGTGTTTGTTTGGGTTTAAACTGTTAGTAGATAGTGGTATGGGAATTGATATGGAGGAAGGAGGTAATAAAAGTATGTGTTCGTGGGAGAAAAAAATTGGCAAAATGATCAGGGAAAGAAAAGGGCCTCAAAATAACAATTCACTTAGGGTATATTACACTAACAGTAGAAGTCTAAGAAATAAAATTAACGAATTAAATGCACTTGACTGCACAGAAAAAAAATAGATATTATTGCACTTACCGAAACGTGGATGAATGTAGAAAATAGAGAACTATTAGCTGAATATCAAATAAATGGATTTAAACTATTTCACACAGATAGATATATTAGATGAGGAGGGGGAGTAGCCATATATGTTAGGGACAATTTGAAATGTAGTCTCAAAGAGGGAATCAAAACTGAGCCACACACAGAAACTATTTGGATAGAATTAAACGAAAAAGCAAATAATATTATAATAGGAGTTATATATAGGCCACCAAATTTAGACAGAATGGAAGCAAAGGATGAAATGAAGGATATGGGATGAAATATCTAGAGCATCTAGATCTAACAGTATTTATGTCATGGGTGACTTTAATTTTAGTGGAATAAACTGGGTGAACAAAACAGGGAATAGTGAAGCAGAAGATTTTCTAGAATTAATTGACGATTGCTTTCTTACGCAACACATTAAGGAACTAACGCGGGAAAATAATATTTTAGATTTAGTGTTAACTAACAGGGAAACACAAATTAATGACATCGAAATAGGGATTGAGCTAGGGAACAGTGATCACAAAGTAATCAGATTTAGCATAGAATGGAATAGACCTGTAGGAGAAAATTCTGTTAAAGTGCCAGATTTTCGAAAAGCTGATTTTAATAGCCTAAGAAATTTTTTGGGGTCAAATTGATTGGAAAGTCTTGGGTATGGGGTGTGGGCCGGTCTTGGAGCGAGACATGAACCCAGCGATAGGTGACGTAAAAGGGGATTTCGATGTGGATTTAATATATAACTTATTTAAGAATATTCTAAACAAAGCACAGGAACGTAGTATACCATACAAATTGAATACATCGAATACTAATGACCCAAAGTGGATAACAAAGAATTTAAAGAACCTTATAGGTAAATAGAGAGCTTGGTACAAAAGGATTAAGAATGGGGAAGTCAGTTTAGAACAGGAATTCATACAACTGGTTAGAAATGTTAAAAAAGAGATTAGGAAAGCAAAAAGAAACTATGAAGTTCGCATAGCAGAGCAAGCAAAGTCAAATCCTAAAGGTTTTTTTTAGTTATATCGAACTAAGACTAGGGAAAGGATAGATCCATTAAAATCTGAGACAAGTCAAATAACGGATAATGACAAGGAGATGAGTAGTATTTTTAACAAATATTTTATATCTGTATTTACTAAAGAAGAACTTAACAATATGCCTTCAGCCGAAAAAGTCTATGTGGGTGGGGATGAGGACAGGTTGACTAGTTTAGTAGTTACCAGGGAGGATGTAATTAAGCAATTAGAAAAACTAAAACCAAACAAATCCCCAGGGCCGAATGAAGTGTTTGCCAGGGTGCTTAAAGAATGCAAAGAGGAGCTTTCCGAGCCACTGTCTACCATATTTAATAAATCAATAGAGTCAGGCAGAGTGCCCGAGTCATGAAAGGTAGCTAATGTGGTACCAATTTTTAAGAAAGGAGATAGATCACTTGCGTCAAACTATCGGCCAATTAGCCTAACGTCTATTGTGGGAAAGTTACTTGAATCAATAATTGCAAATACAATTCGTCTCCATCTTGAAAAACAAATTAATAAATGTGTCGCAACATGGTTTTACAAATGGCCGTTCATGTTTAACAAATTTGCTAACTTTTTATTCCAGCATAGTTGAGGCAGTTGATAGTGGTAAGGATTGTGATGTTGTGTACCTTGACTTTAGCAAAGCTTTTGATACAGTGCCACATGAAAGACTAATTAAAAAAAATAGAAGCTCATGGTATTGGGGGTGCTATATTACCTTGGATTAGGGCATGGCTATTCCAAAGGAAACAGAGAGTTAGTATAAATGGGGTTAAGTCAGAGTGGGATAATGTTGTTAGTGGAGTACCTCAGGGCTCTGTCCTGGGACCTCTGTTGTTTATAATATATATAAATGATTTAGATTCAGGTTTGAGTAGCAACATTTACAAATTTGCCGATGATACGAAAATCGCTAGGGAAATTAATTCGGAGGAGGACTCACTATCACTTCAAGTTGATCTAGATAGGGTTTTGAAATGGTCAAAGGATTGGCAAATGCAGTTTAATGCTGATAAATGTAAAGTTCTGAGGCTAGGTAATGATGATAGAGTTAAAAGATACGAGCTAGATGGTGTTGAGATTGCGAAGTCGGATTGCGGAAGGGATCTGGGAGTTATGATTAGTAAGAATTTAAAACAAAAGGATCATTGCATAAATGTTCGTAATAAGGCAAATCGGACACTTGGATTTATTAATCGCAGCGTTAGTAACAAGACACCTGGTGTGGTTCTCAAGCTATATCTTGCTCTAGTTAGTCCCCATTTAGATTATGCAGTTCAGTTTTGGTCGCCATATTATAGAATGGATATAAATTCACTTGAACGTGTCCAGCGTAAAATGACTAAGTTAATTCCCCAAATTAGAAATCTTTCATATGAAGAAAGATTAACAAAGCTTAAGTTGCATTCACTGGAAAGGCGAAGAGTTAGGGGTGACATGATAGAGGTTTACAAGTGGGTGAATGGACATAACAAAGGGGATATTAATAGGGTATTAAAAGTATCAACACAAGACAGAACACGAAACAATGGGTATAAATTGGATAAGTTTAGATTTAGGAAAGACTTGGGTAAATACTGGTTCAGTAACAGGGTTGTTGATTTGTGGAACCAATTACCGCGTAACGTGGTGGAGGTGGGGTCCCTCGATTGTTTCAAGCGCGGGTTGGACAAGTATATGAGTGGGATTGGGTGGTTATATGATAGGAGCTGCCTTGTATAGGCCAATAGGCCTTCTGCAGTTGCCTTTGTTCTTATGTTCTTATGTGAGCCCGAAGCTCTATCGACCGAGTTATCGAGTAGTAGTAGAATAGCTCGGTCGATAGAGTTTGGGCCTCACACGCGTGGGGTCCAGGGTTCGAATCTCCTACAGCCCAAGTGAATGGAATATTTATTTCTACGGAAGTGTGGATGACTTTTTTAGCTGAAATTGTTTAAACAAAACAGAAGAAAAGATTATATTATCTCATCAAATATTGACTTGAGTAAAAGATCAGATCACCAGCGATGTAAAGTCAAGGAGTGGTAGAAGTACCTATTCAGTGAAGCATTTATTCATTACTTTTTTGCATATTTTGGTTAGAATATTTAGATGAATACAGTTAAACTAATCCAACAAGAAGCAAACCAACTCACCACTCAGAAGAGAATAGGAGAAGAAGAGAAACTGCGCTGAGGGCGAGAACGCAGAGATAATAATTGAAGAAGAGACAAGTAAGCCTCCCAAGTAACCAATCCTCCTCCAGCCGAACTCCTTCGCCAGGGGACGGACGAGGGGTCCCATCAAGTGCCAGATGAGCCACTGCATGTTGAATATCCAGCTGGTGGTAGCAGAAGGAGTGTTCAGATCCAGCAGGAAGCCGGAGAATAAAATTCCGAAGCATGGAGCAAGAGACAGCGCCAACATCTGGGGGATGAGAGTTATACATTACGTCTATCTTGTTAGTACCCTTGGTACAGAGAGGAGGAGTGCGGAAGCCATCATTCCTTTCCCAGACTGTTACATCCAGGAGAGGCGGTTTACCTTTACTGTCCACCCCCCAAGTATCACCAAGTATAACCAAGCATTTCCTTCGATACTATATCATCATTCTTCAGTGCAGTAGACATCTGGTTGAAGGCCCAGATTAACCAGGACATTTTCTTCAACAATACCCATGTAAATATTCGCAAATTAGGACAGCAAGGGGGTCAGTCATGGCAAATTTATGTCCTATATGCAAGTGAGTACATGGCACTGAAACTTACCGAGATAATGAAACTGCCGAGTGCCACCAACCATCCCCAGCCTCCGTCAGGCACTACCATGCCACCTGTTGACTTCTCTGCCACGTCTAAATTGGTTAACGTTTGCTTTCCATCTGGGAAAACATTTCCTCGGTTAGTAGCACGGCTGCCTTGTGAGGCTGCTTCATGTGGTCGAGTTAAGGGCGTGTTGGGAGCGCACAACTGCGCCCCTGGATCTTTCCCGCCATCCGGACACTCCGTCTCGTCATTTTTTGGAAGACATTCATCTAACTCCCCTTCATTCCTCTTTATCTTACAATTTTCACAAGACAGATTGTTATCTGTATCACATTTCTCACAGGTTTCAATATTACTTTCATCGCTGGTTATCTTCTGGTCCGCGGTCTGGGCACTCGACTCCTGCCTTGTGACACCCGTCATTTTCCATCTATTCTCGTTGGGTTTACAGATGACAGTAGTATGTCATCGGCCCCTCTGTGACCGGACCCTGCTCCTCTCTCGCACCTCGCACACTGGGCTTCGTCTCTCCTGGGCGCTCTCCGTCACATCTCCTGCACTCGACCTGCGAACACAACGATACGAGGTAAAATGTAAAGAATGTGTATCAGGTTGTTTTCATCAACATATATAAATCACTGAAGTTAGCACTATGTATGCGTGCTAGCACCTCCGCGGTACACCCTGGTGAGCGTGCTAGCACCTCCGCGGTACACCCTGGTGAGCGTGCTAGCACCTCCGCGGTACACCCTGGTGAGCGTGCTAGCACCTCCGCGGTACACCCTGGTGAGCGTGCTAGCACCTCCGCGGTACACCCTGGTGAGCGTGCTAGCACCTCCGCGGTACCCCACCTGGTTCTATTTCATCGATTTCCGTATGTACTATATACGTCTGGATCATGTCCCCTCTATTCCTCCTTTCTTCCAGTTCAATTTAGTTTAGTTATTTTCAGTCTATGTTGGTATCTCAACCTCATCAATTTTGGAAGTAATCGTGTGGCAAACCTCTATATTTTAATAATGTTTACTTTAGACTCTATTACTCACCTAACATATGAGATGTAAATCATGTTGAATGTTATTGTGTTTAGGTTCCTAAACGCTGCCCTGTGTTTGCAGGCTCAGCTTATGCAGCTGAATAGAAGTGAGGGAATATTTGCGTCTGAGTTATTAGGGCTTGACACCGTAAGTGGGAAACACAGCAGGTCTATTGCACTCATATTAAACAGGTCCAGGAGACATTCATTCACATCTTAATGCGAGGTGAAAAGTCACTCTGGTAGCTGTGTTGTGGTAGCTGTGTGGTGGTAGCTGTGTTGTGGTAGCTGTGTGGTGGTAGCTGTGTTGTGGTAGCTGTGTTGTGGCAGCTGTGTTGTTGTAGCTGTGTTGTTGTAGCTGTGTTGTGGCAGCTGTGTTGTGGTAGCTGTGTGGTGGTAGCTGTGTTGTGGTAGCTGTGTTGTGGCAGCTGTGTTGTTGTAGCTGTGTTGTGGTAGCTGTGTTGTGGCAGCTGTGTTGTGGCAGCTGTGTTGTTGTAGCTGTGTTGTGGTAGCTGTGTTGTTGTAGCTGTGTTGTGGTAGCTGTGTTGTGGTAGCAGTGTTGTGGAAGCTGTGTTGTGGCAGCTGTGTTGTGGAAGCTGTGTTGTGGCAGCTGTGTTGTGGTAGCTGTGTTGTGGTAGCTGTGTTGTGGTAGCAGTGTTGTGGCAGCTGTGTTGTGGTAGCTGTGTTGTTGTAGCTGTGTTGTTGTAGCTGTGTTGTGGTAGCTGTGTTGTTGTAGCTGTGTTGTGGTAGCTGTGTTGTGGTAGCAGTGTTGTGGAAGCTGTGTTGTGGCAGCTGTGTTGTGGTAGCTGTGTTGTGGTAGCAGTGTTGTGGAAGCTGTGTTGTGGCAGCTGTGTTGTGGTAGCTGTGTTGTGGTAGCAGTGTTGTGGCAGCTGTGTTGTGGTAGCTGTGTTGTTGTAGCTGTGTTGTGGTAGCTGTGTTGTTGTAGCTGTGTTGTTGTAGCTGTGTTGTGGCAACAGTGTTGTTGTAGCTGTGTTGTGGCAGCTGCGTTGTGGTAGCTGTGTTGTTGTAGCTGTGTTGTGGTAGCTGTGTTGTGGTAGCTGTGTTGTGGCAGTTGTGTTGTGGCAGCTGTGTTGTTGTAGCTGTGCTGTGGCAGCTGTGTTGTTGTAGCTGTGTTGTGGTAGCTGTGTTGTTGTAGCTGTGTTGTGGCAGCTGTGTTGTGGCAGCTGTGTTGTTGTAGCTGTGTTGTGGCAGCTGTGTTGTGGCAGCAGTGTTGTGGTAGCTGTGTTGTGGCAGCTGTGTTGTGGAAGCTGTGTTGTGGTAGCTGTGTTGTGGCAGCTGTGTTGTGGCAGCTGTGTTGTGGCAGCTGTGTTGTGGCAGCTGTGTTGTGGCAGCTGTGTTGTGGAAGCTGTGTTGTGGCAGCTGTGTTGTGGTAGCTGTGTTGTGGTAGCTGTGTTGTTGTAGCTGTGTTGTGGCAGCTGTGTTGTGGCAGCTGTGTTGTGGAAGCTGTGTTGTGGCAGCTGTGTTGTGGAAGCTGTGTTGTGGTAGCTGTGTTGTGGCAGCTGTGTTGTGGCAGCTGTGTTGTTGTAGCTGTGTTGTGGCAGCTGTGTTGTGGAAGCTGTGTTGTGGCAGCTGTGTTGTGGCAGCTGTGTTGTGGTAGCTGTGTTGTTGTAGCTGTGTTGTGGCAGCTGTGTTGTTGTAGCTGTGTTGTGGAAGCTGTGTTGTGGTAGCTGTGTTGTGGCAGCTGTGTTGTGGCAGCTGTGTTGTGGTAGCTGTGTTGTCGTAGCTGTGTTGTGGCAGCTGTGTTGTGGAAGCTGTGTTGTGGCAGCTGTGTTGTGGCAGCTGTGTTGTTGTAGCTGTGTTGTGGCAGCTGTGTTGTGGCAGCTGTGTTGTGGCAGCTGTGTTGTGGCAGCTGTGTTGTGGCAGCTGTGTTGTTGTAGCTGTGTTGTTGTAGCTGTGTTGTGGCAGCTGTGTTGTGGCAGCTGTGTTGTTGTAGCTGTGTTGTGGCAGCAGTGTTGTGGCAGCTGTGTTGTGGCAGCTGTGTTGTTGTAGCTGTGTTGTTGTAGCTGTGTTGTTGTAGCTGTGTTGTGGCAGCTGTGTTGTTGTAGCTGTGTTGTTGTAGCTGTGTTGTGGCAACTGTGATGTTGTAGCTGTGTTGTGGCAGCTGTGTTGTGGCAGCTGTGTTGTTGTAGCTGTGTTGTGGCAGCTGTGATGTTGTAGCTGTGTTGTGGCAGCTGTGTTGTTGTAGCTGTGTTGTGGCAGCAGTGTTGTGGCAGCTGTGTTGTGGCAGCTGTGTTGTTGTAGCTGTGTTGTGGCAGCTGTGTTGTTGTAGCTGTGTTGTTGTAGCTGTGTTGTTGTAGCTGTGTTGTGGCAGCTGTGTTGTTGTAGCTGTGTTGTTGTAGCTGTGTTGTGGCAGCTGTGATGTTGTAGCTGTGTTGTGGCAGCTGTGTTGTGGCAGCTGTGTTGTTGTAGCTGTGTTGTGGCAGCTGTGTTGTTGTAGCTGTGTTGTTGTAGCTGTGTTGTGGCAGCTGTGTTGTTGTAGCTGTGTTGTGGCAGCTGTGTTGTGGCAGCTGTGTTGTTGTAGCTGTGTTGTGGCAGCTGTGTTGTGGCAGCTGTGTTGTTGTAGCTGTGTTGTGGCAGCTGTGTTGTTGTAGCTGTGTTGTGGCAGCTGTGATGTTGTAGCTGTGTTGTGGCAGCTGTGTTGTTGTAGCTGTGTTGTGGCAGCAGTGTTGTGGCAGCTGTGTTGTGGCAGCTGTGTTGTTGTAGCTGTGTTGTGGCAGCTGTGTTGTTGTAGCTGTGTTGTTGTAGCTGTGTTGTTGTAGCTGTGTTGTTGTAGCTGTGTTGTGGCAGCTGTGTTGTGGCAGCTGTGTTGTTGTAGCTGTGTTGTGGCAGCTGTGTTGTTGTAGCTGTGTTGTGGCAGCTGTGTTGTGGCAGCTGTGTTGTGGCAGCTGTGTTGTTGTAGCTGTGTTGTGGCAGCTGTGTTGTGGCAGCTGTGTTGTTGTAGCTGTGTTGTGGCAGCTGTGTTGTGGCAGCTGTGTTGTTGTAGCTGTGTTGTGGCAGCTGTGTTGTGGCAGCTGTGTTGTTGTAGCTGTGTTGTGGCAGCTGTGTTGTGGCAGCTGTGTTGTTGTAGCTGTGTTGTGGCAGCTGTGTTGTGGCAGCTGTGTTGTTGTAGCTGTGTTGTTGTAGCTGTGTTGTTGTAGCTGTGTTGTGGCAACTGTGTTGTTGTAGCTGTGTTGTGGCAGCTGTGTTCTTGTAGCTGTGTTGTGGCAGCAGTGTTGTGGCAGCTGTGTTGTGGCAGCTGTGTTGTGGCAGCTGTGTTGTTGTAGCTGTGTTGTGGCAGCTGTGTTGTTGTAGCTGTGTTGTTGTAGCTGTGTTGTTGTAGCTGTGTTGTTGTAGCTGTGTTGTGGCAGCTGTGTTGTGGCAGCTGTGTTGTTGTAGCTGTGTTGTGGCAGCAGTGTTGTGGCAGCTGTGTTGTTGTAGCTGTGTTGTGGCAGCAGTGTTGTGGCAGCTGTGTTGTTGTAGCTGTGTTGTGGTAGCTGTGTTGTTGTAGCTGTGTTGTTGTAGCTGTGTTGTGGCAACTGTGTTGTTGTAGCTGTGTGGTGGTAGCTGTGTTGTTGTAGCTGTGTTGTGGCAGCTGTGTTGTTGTAGCTGTGTTGTTGTAGCTGTGTTGTTGTAGCTGTGTTGTGGCAGCTGTGTTGTTGTAGCTGTGTTGTTGTAGCTGTGTTGTTGTAGCTGTGTTGTGGTAGCTGTGTTGTGGCAGCTGTGTTGTGGCAGCTGTGTTGTTGTAGCTGTGTTGTGGCAGCTGTGTTGTTGTAGCTGTGTTGTGGTAGCTGTGTTGTGGCAGCTGTGTTGTGGCAGCTGTGTTGTTGTAGCTGTGTTGTTGTAGCTGTGTTGTTGTAGCTGTGTTGTGGCAGCTGTGTTGTGGCAGCTGTGTTGTTGTAGCTGTGTTGTGGCAGCTGTGTTGTGGCAGCTGTGTTGTTGTAGCTGTGTTGTGGCAGCTGTGTTGTGGCAGCTGTGTTGTGGCAGCAGTGTTGTGGTAGCAGTGTTGTGGCAGCTGTGTTGTGGCAGCTGTGTTGTGGTAGCTGTGTTGTGGTAGCTGTGTTGTGGCAGCTGTGTTGTGGCAGGTGTGTTGTTGTAGCTGTGTTGTGGCAGCTGTGTTGTGGCAGCTGTGTTGTTGTAGCTGTGTTGTGGCAGCTGTGTTGTGGCAGCTGTGTTGTGGCAGCTGTGTTGTGGCAGCTGTGTTGTGGCAGCAGTGTTGTGGTAGCAGTGTTGTGGCAGCTGTGTTGTGGCAGCGGTGTTGTGGTAGCTGTGTTGTGGTAGCTGTGTTGTGGAAGCTGTGTTGTTGTAGCTGTGTTGTGGCAGCTGTGTTGTGGTAGCTGTGTTGTGGCAGCTGTGTTGTGGCAGCTGTGTTGTGGCAGCTGTGTTGTGGTAGCTGTGTTGTGGTAGCTGTGTTGTTGTAGCTGTGTTGTGGCAGCTGTGTTGTGGCAGCTGTGTTGTTGTAGCTGTGTTGTGGTAGCTGTGTTGTGGCAGCTGTGTTGTGGCAGCTGTGTTGTGGCAGCTGTGTTGTGGCAGCTGTGTTGTGGAAGCTGTGTTGTGGTAGCAGTGTTGTGGCAGCTGTGTTGTGGTAGCTGTGTTGTGGTAGCTGTGTTGTGGCAGCTGTGTTGTGGCAGCTGTGTTGGGGAAGCTGTGTTGTGGCAGCAGTGTTGTGGCAGCTGTGTTGTGGCAGCTGTGTTGTGGAAGCTGTGTTGTGGCAGCTGTGTTGTGGTAGCTGTGTTGTGGCAGCTGTGTTGTGGCAGCTGTGTTGTGGCAGCTGTGTTGTGGTAGCTGTGTTGTGGTAGCAGTGTTGTGGCAGCTGTGTTGTGGTAGCTGTGTTGTGGTAGCAGTGTTGTGGCAGCTGTGTTGTGGCAGCTGTGTTGTGGAAGCTGTGTTGTGGCAGCTGTGTTGTGGTAGCTGTGTTGTGGCAGCTGTGTTGTGGCAGCTGTGTTGTGGCAGCTGTGTTGTGGCAGCTGTGTTGTGGTAGCTGTGTTGTGGCAGCAGTGTTGTGGAAGCTGTGTTGTGGCAGCTGTGTTGTGGTAGCTGTGTTGTGGTAGCAGTGTTGTGGCAGCTGTGTTGTGGCAGCTGTGTTGTGGAAGCTGTGTTGTGGCAGCTGTGTTGTGGTAGCTGTGTTGTGGCAGCTGTGTTGTGGCAGCTGTGTTGTGGCAGCTGTGTTGTGGTAGCTGTGTTGTGGTAGCAGTGTTGTGGCAGCTGTGTTGTGGCAGCTGTGTTGTGGTAGCTGTGTTGTGGTAGCAGTGTTGTGGCAGCTGTGTTGTGGCAGCTGTGTTGTGGTAGCTGTGTTGTGGTAGCAGTGTTGTGGTAGCTGTGTTGTTGTAGCAGTGTTGTGGTAGCTGTGTTGTGGCAGCTGTGTTGTGGCAGCTGTGTTGTGGCAGCTGTGTTGTGGTAGCTGTGTTGTGGTAGCTGTGTTGTTGTAGCAGTGTTGTGGTAGCTGTGTTGTGGCAGCTGTGTTGTGGTAGCTGTGTTGTTGTAGCAGTGTTGTGGTAGCTGTGTTGTGGCAGCTGTGTTGTGGTAGCTGTGTTGTGGTAGCAGTGTTGTCGTAGCAGTGTTGTGGCAGCTGTGTTGTGGCAGCAGTGTTGTGGTAGCAGTGTTGTGGCAGCTGTGTTGTGGCAGCTGTGTTGTGGTAGCTGTGTTGTGGTAGCTGTGTTGTGGAAGCTGTGTTGTTGTAGCTGTGTTGTGGCAGCTGTGTTGTGGTAGCTGTGTTGTGGCAGCTGTGTTGTGGCAGCTGTGTTGTGGCAGCTGTGTTGTGGCAGCTGTGTTGTGGTAGCTGTGTTGTGGTAGCTGTGTTGTTGTAGCTGTGTTGTGGCAGCTGTGTTGTTGTAGCTGTGTTGTGGCAGCTGTGTTGTGGTAGCTGTGTTGTGGCAGCTGTGTTGTGGCAGCTGTGTTGTGGCAGCTGTGTTGTGGCAGCTGTGTTGTGGAAGCTGTGTTGTGGTAGCAGTGTTGTGGAAGCTGTGTTGTGGCAGCTGTGTTGTGCTAGCTGTGTTGTGGTAGCTGTGTTGTGGTAGCTGTGTTGTGGCAGCTGTGTTGTGGCAGCTGTGTTGGGGAAGCTGTGTTGTGGCAGCAGTGTTGTGGTAGCAGTGTTGTGGCAGCTGTGTTGTGGCAGCTGTGTTGTGGTAGCTGTGTTGTTGTAGCTATGTTGTGGCAGCTGTGTTGTGGCAGCTGTGTTGTGGAAGCTGTGTTGTGGCAGCTGTGTTGTGGCAGCTGTGTTGTGGCAGCTGTGTTGTGGCAGCTGTGTTGTGGCAGCTGTGTTGTGGCAGCTGTGTTGTGGTAGCTGTGTTGTGGTAGCAGTGTTGTGGCAGCTCTGTTGTGGCAGCTGTGTTGTGGAAGTTGTGTTGTGGCAGCTGTGTTGTGGTAGCTGTGTTGTGGCAGCTGTGTTGTGGCAGCTGTGTTGTGGCAGCTGTGTTGTGGTAGCTGTGTTGTGGTAGCAGTGTTGTGGCAGCTGTGTTGTGGCAGCTGTGTTGTGGTAGCTGTGTTGTGGTAGCAGTGTTGTGGCAGCTGTGTTGTGGCAGCTGTGTTGTGGTAGCTGTGTTGTGGTAGCAGTGTTGTGGCAGCTGTGTTGTGGTAGCTGTGTTGTTGTAGCAGTGTTGTGGTAGCTGTGTTGTGGCAGCTGTGTTGTGGTAGCTGTGTTGTGGTAGCAGTGTTGTGGTAGCAGTGTTGTGGCAGCTGTGTTGTGGTAGCTGTGTTGTTGTAGCAGTGTTGTGGCAGCTGTGTTGTGGCAGCTGTGTTGTGGCAGCTGTGTTGTGGCAGCTGTGTTGTGGTAGCTGTGTTGTGGTAGCTGTGTTGTGGCAGCTGTGTTGTGGTAGCTGTGTTGTGGTAGCTGTGTTGTGGCAGCTGTGTTGTGGTAGCTGTGTTGTGGTAGCTGTGTTGTGGCAGCTGTGTTGTGGTAGCTGTGTTGTTGTAGCTGTGTTGTGGCAGCTGTGTTGTGGCAGCTGTGTTGTGGAAGCTGTGTTGTGGCAGCTGTGTTGTGGTAGCTGTGTTGTGGTAGCAGTGTTGTGGCAGCTGTGTTGTGGCAGCTGTGTTGTGGTAGCTGTGTTGTGGTAGCAGTGTTGTGGCAGCTGTGTTGTGGCAGCTGTGTTGTGGTAGCTGTGTTGTGGTAGCAGTGTTGTGGCAGCTGTGTTGTGGCAGCTGTGTTGTGGTAGCTGTGTTGTGGTAGCAGTGTTGTGGCAGCTGTGTTGTGGTAGCTGTGTTGTTGTAGCAGTGTTGTGGTAGCTGTGTTGTGGCAGCTGTGTTGTGGTAGCTGTGTTGTGGTAGCAGTGTTGTGGTAGCAGTGTTGTGGCAGCTGTGTTGTGGTAGCTGTGTTGTTGTAGCAGTGTTGTGGCAGCTGTGTTGTGGCAGCTGTGTTGTGGCAGCTGTGTTGTGGCAGCTGTGTTGTGGTAGCTGTGTTGTGGTAGCTGTGTTGTGGCAGCTGTGTTGTGGTAGCTGTGTTGTGGTAGCTGTGTTGTGGCAGCTGTGTTGTGGTAGCTGTGTTGTGGTAGCTGTGTTGTGGCAGCTGTGTTGTGGTAGCTGTGTTGTTGTAGCTGTGTTGTGGCAGCTGTGTTGTGGCAGCTGTGTTGTGGAAGCTGTGTTGTGGCAGCTGTGTTGTGGTAGCTGTGTTGTGGCAGCTGTGTTGTGGCAGCTGTGTTGTGGCAGCTGTGTTGTGGTAGCTGTGTTGTGGTAGCAGTGTTGTGGAAGCTGTGTTGTGGCAGCTGTGTTGTGGTAGCTGTGTTGTGGTAGCAGTGTTGTGGCAGCAGTGTTGTGGCAGCTGTGTTGTGGAAGCTGTGTTGTGGCAGCTGTGTTGTGGTAGCTGTGTTGTGGCAGCTGTGTTGTGGCAGCTGTGTTGTGGCAGCTGTGTTGTGGCAGCTGTGTTGTGGTAGCTGTGTTGTGGTAGCAGTGTTGTGGAAGCTGTGTTGTGGCAGCTGTGTTGTGGTAGCTGTGTTGTGGTAGCAGTGTTGTGGCAGCTGTGTTGTGGCAGCTGTGTTGTGGAAGCTGTGTTGTGGCAGCTGTGTTGTGGTAGCTGTGTTGTGGCAGCTGTGTTGTGGCAGCTGTGTTGTGGCAGCTGTGTTGTGGTAGCTGTGTTGTGGTAGCAGTGTTGTGGCAGCTGTGTTGTGGCAGCTGTGTTGTGGTAGCTGTGTTGTGGTAGCAGTGTTGTGGAAGCTGTGTTGTGGCAGCTGTGTTGTGGTAGCTGTGTTGTGGTAGCAGTGTTGTGGCAGCTGTGTTGTGGCAGCTGTGTTGTGGAAGCTGTGTTGTGGCAGCTGTGTTGTGGTAGCTGTGTTGTGGCAGCTGTGTTGTGGCAGCTGTGTTGTGGCAGCTGTGTTGTGGTAGCTGTGTTGTGGTAGCAGTGTTGTGGCAGCTGTGTTGTGGCAGCTGTGTTGTGGTAGCTGTGTTGTGGTAGCAGTGTTGTGGCAGCTGTGTTGTGGCAGCTGTGTTGTGGTAGCTGTGTTGTGGTAGCAGTGTTGTGGCAGCTGTGTTGTGGTAGCTGTGTTGTTGTAGCAGTGTTGTGGTAGCTGTGTTGTGGCAGCTGTGTTGTGGTAGCTGTGTTGTGGTAGCAGTGTTGTGGTAGCAGTGTTGTGGCAGCTGTGTTGTGGTAGCTGTGTTGTTGTAGCAGTGTTGTGGTAGCTGTGTTGTGGCAGCTGTGTTGTGGTAGCTGTGTTGTGGCAGCTGTGTTGTGGTAGCTGTGTTGTGGTAGCTGTGTTGTGGTAGCTGTGTTGTGGTAGCTGTGTTGTGGCAGCTGTGTTGTGGTAGCTGTGTTGTGGTAGCTGTGTTGTGGCAGCTGTGTTGTGGTAGCTGTGTTGTGGCAGCTGTGTTGTCGTAGCTGTGTTGTGGTAGCTGTGTTGTGGCAGCTGTGTTGTGGTAGCAGTGTTGTGGCAGCTGTGTTGTGGTAGCTGTGTTGTGGTAGCAGTGTTGTGGTAGCTGTGTTGTGGTAGCAGTGTTGTGGTAGCAGTGTTGTGGCAGCTGTGTTGTGGTAGCTGTGTTGTGGTAGCAGTGTTGTGGTAGCAGTGTTGTGGTAGCTGTGTTGTGGTAGCAGTGTTGTGGTAGCAGTGTTGTGGTAGCAGTGTTGTGGCAGCTGTGTTGTGGTAGCAATGTTGTGGCAGTAATACTACTGCCACAACACTGGCAGTGTCATACCCTTATATCCTTAAAAATAACACAAATAACGCTAGTTCATAAAGGAGGCGATACGGCAGACATAAACAATTATAGATCAATATCAAATCTAAATTATAAAAAATATTTGAAAAATGTATTTACGAAATGCTCTACTCCTACCTCGTAAAATTCAACATACTAAGTCCCTGTTAATTTGGCTTCCTCTCCCAAAAGTGTACTAATGATGCACTTATTAGTTTGCTTGATATAATCTATGCAGCCCTTGCCAAAAGTGTGTTCTTAATTGTACTCTTCATTGACCTGAGAATGGCCTTTGATACAGGTAGCAATAAATATCTCTTACTTAAACTTCACCATTATGGAATCTGAGGCCTTAACCTGAAATATATTCGATCCTGTCTTGGTGACAGACACCAATATGTAGCCATCAATGATATAATCTCCCCAACTCTACCATTAACAGTAGTATATCTCCCTCACTCGCAGCCCCTCTGTTTAAATCATTAAACATGCTAAGCATTAACGGATCACGGCAGATCTGCCTTCATGTTAATTTAGGAACTGCCTTAATAGTTCCTAAATTAACAGATGTGTAGAACCCATAATCGCCACACCAGAAATAAATATCACTTTGATATCCCCAGAGTCAAACTAAATCTGTGTAGACACACTTATGTAAATAAAGGGACCTAGTCTATGGAACTCACGAATTAAAAAGCTGTCCAACCTAAGCCTTATTCAAAAATAAAACAAAAAAATATCTAATTTGATCCTCACAGTTTCTTACCAAGTGCCTTAAACTCGCACAGTAGCTTGTGCTACTCACTCCCCCAGTATATGTGCCTAAGGCATACAACTTCACCGCTGTATTCACTGATATCATCTTATATCGTGGTGGTTATGTTGAACGCACATTTTACTACAATGTATTAGAAACTAGAAACAAATTATGTTACAATGCACCTGTTGATAATCATCAAATTTTACTATAATGTACCTAGTAATTTTCTTCGCACTTTCTTACCATGTACCTCTTAAAAATTTTCAATTTTCCTACAAATTACATACTTAAAATTATCTGTTATATTAAGTACCTGGCCGAAAGGCTATGCGTGTTAGTGGCTTTACAAGAATGTAAAAACGTCAATGGTATGTACTCTCATAAAGTCAATGTACCTTCCTGTATATATATATATATACATATAATATATATATATATATATATATATATATATATATATATATATATATATATATATATATATATATATATATATATATATATATAAAGGTGTTGAGGCAGCAGTGTTTCAAGATAAGAACACAGGTATAGTTACCAGACTGGTTGCTCCGTTGCAGGAGTATGATGCACACACACCTGACCAGGTCACTGTAAGCGTCTGTGGGGATTTATCCCACACAGATACACACCACAATCTTCCTCAACCCTGTTTCAAGGTGATAATTCTTGCCACTTTGAGTTAATTAGTGTTTTGTCACAAGTAATTAGACAGATTAAAAGGGAGATTGGTTACATTACGAGTGGTCATCTTCAAGTGGAGACATTCACAAGGATATGGTGGTTAAATTAACAAAGTGAGTATTACATATGAATAATAAAATTATAACCCGTTTGGGACCATACAAAAAATATGCCTTATCATATCTTTAGAACTGAAATACACTCAAGATATGATTAGCGTATCATCAAGGAGCATACAGAAATATGGAAGGAGACAATACACGGGACATAGCAACTTTGGTATTACAGTTGGATTCGTTCTTGATTCACAAATGGGAATTCCTGGTTCGAATCCTGGACAGGGCAGAAAAGAATTGGCACGTTTCCTAACACCTAATGGTTCGGTTCATCTCCTCTGATCTATTCCATTACAATGAGAAACCACACCCCTCACTCAAACCACCTAGGTACTTTAATTTAAATTACCTGAGGGCCACTAATACTTGTGGCCTCGACGAGGACAGGAAGCTGGCGGCATGTCAAATGTCCCCCTATTTGCCCTGGTGATCTTTCCTAGCTGTATTTTAAAACCCAGCAGAGTTTTAGCGTTTACGGCTTCGGTGGGTATGCGGTTCTACGGGTTTAATACCCTATGGGTGAAAAAGCATCTCCTGTTTTCTGTCCTACATTGTGGCTTGAGTTTGAACCCGTCGTTCCCCGTTCGTGTTACATCTGACCGATTGAAGAAACTATCCGAAGCGACATCGTCCAAACTGTTTAGTATTTTGAAGGTTTCTATGAGATCCGCCCTGTCATGCATGGTTCGTATTGTTAGCCTAGTGGCCTTCAACCGTTCCTGATACCAGAGATGTCCGATATGAGAGAGCTCTGGTATGATTTTTGTTGCCCGTGTTGCACCTTCTCCAAGGCAGTTATGTTTTTCTGAAGATGAGTCTCCATGCCAGTATACAGGCATGGAGACGCAACAGAGACATATCAACTGAACAACTACTATCTTTTCCTCGAAGGTAAAGGTACGCTTATGCAGGCGATGAGTCACAATAACGTGGCTGAAGTATGTTGACCAGACCACACACTAAAAGTTGAAGGGAGGACGACGTTTCGGTCCGTCCTGGACCATTCTCAAGTCGATATTGTCAAGTCGAGACTTGAGACTTGAGAGACTACACATATCGACTTGAGAATGGTCCAGGACGGACCGAAACGTCGTCGTCCCTTCAACTTCTAGTGTGTGGTCTGGTCAACAAAGGTACGCTTGATTATTCCCAGTTTTTTTTTTCTTTTTTTTTTTTACTTCCGCACCCCCTTGTTGTGCAACCTATAGTGAATGATGGATTCTGACTCCAAGGTCTTTACTTCATCTATCAGTTGTAAGATAGTGCTACCAATCTGGTAGTGGTGACGTGGATTGTTATGCCTCATATGCATTACAAGGTCTTGCATTTATCGAGATTAAAAAGCATACGCCAGTTATCTGACCATTTGTGGAGTTTATGTAGATCTCATTGAAAGGTCTCAATATCAATATCACTTTCACTTCCCACTTTACCATAGATCTTTGTGTCATATGCAAATTTAATGATGTGGTTTGTAATATTCTCATATATTTCATTAATGTATATGACATATAGGGTTGGCCCCAAAATGGACCCCTGTGGCACCCCACTTAGCACATTTCCCCAGTCAGATTCATTCCCATTTAACACAACTCTTTGTTTTCGAAGTTTTAACCATTGTTTTATCCATTCCAGTATTCTCCCATTTATTCCATGTGACAGTAATTTCGTTGCCAGTCTCTCATGTGTTACCTTGTGAAAAGCTTTGGCAAAGATTACGTCTATAGGAAGGCCTTTGTCTGAATAGCCGGTTGCCGTTTGCAGAAGTGCAAGTGGTTTTACTCAACTTTTCTCTTGTTAGGGTGATGTCATGGGCTTGTCTCATGGAATTTCTGGGGGGCACCAGATTGAAGATGACATGTCAAACGCCTCGTCAGCTTGGTCGACGTCATACCTATGTACTTAGATTGAAGGATTGAAATTTGAACTTTGAATATTGAACTTTTAAATTTTCTGGAGGGGGCAGAATGGTAGCTCACTGAATTAAGTTAGCTGAAATAGCTCCACACAGATGAGTCACATCATCCTTAGAATCGTAAATGGTTCAGTAGGGACCGGAGCCAGAACCTGGCGCCCCTCACAGAGGCACAGGAAGCAGGGAATTGTTATGACTACCTTAATGAAGAAAACATCCAGAAAGTAAGCAAAGCAATGAAGATAACTTCAAGATTCTTCTTCTTGAGAATAGGTGCAGTTTGCATGAAGGGTTTACCCTCCCGATGACTGCACCAGGACAAATGTAGGGAAACGCGTAGACGTTAAGGAGGAGAAGCAAGTCAAAAGTGTTGGATGTGGCGGGCCGTAGAGAGAACAGTGGCGACGGAAACAGAGGTGGACGTTAGAGGGAGACTCCTCGCACCGTAGGGCGGGGTGTCGAGTGCACGGCGGCAGCTGAAACCACGCACGGCGTAGCGGTGCGTGCAAGACGTTAACTAATATTTCTCCGGGAACTTGTATATCGGAAAGCGCAAGCAGTACGCTTCCCAAATCACCCACAAGTCATCGGGCAGCCGACCACCAGGCGGTGCCCTCAGCTGAGACATCTTATCCGGCACCCTATAAACAAACTCCTTCACCCACGACACCGCAGGGGATGCAGGCGCGGCATCGACCCCACCACAGGGCACAGGAACCGAGGCCCCCCGGCGCACATCTTTCCGCAACACCACGACGAGGTCCCGATCATCAGGGGCAACCCCCTCACTGCGGAGATCCAACAGCAGGTGACGCAGGAGGGGGGGGGGCACAGGTAGCAACTTCGGAGCCACTCACAGCACCATCATCCACGGTGGGGGACGCCAGAGTATCATACTCCACCACCTCCCAAGGCACACCACGAAGGAGAGACACTCCGAGCCCGCAGAGAACGTTTCGAGACAGGCCGCACCGCACCATTCCCAGCAGGCCCCTCTGCATGCACAGCCACCATCTTTACATCCACACAGGTCACACCCGCACCGTCTGAAGAGTCCACAGAGGCCACATCACCCACACTGTCCACATCATCCAGAGAAACAGCCTCAGAGCACCGACGCGCACGCTTCTGCAAAGGGACGGAAAGAGCAGAACTACAGTCGCCAACACACACAGGCACGGCAGGCACCGCGTCCCCGGGAGCCGGTATTACAACCACAGGCGGGGGGCGGGACATGAACCTCCACTGAGACATCCTGCACGACACGCAGGTCAGGCAACGGCCCAACACACACACACCGGCTCAACAACCCCAGGGGCCACAGCAGTCACCAGACGTGTCGCACAGGCTGTAGAACTCGCCCCAACAGGCGGAGCAGCAGACAGGCAATCAGGCGCCTCAGGCACAGCACCCACTCCGTCCTCAGAACCGTCTGAACGCAACAGGGGCGGAAAATCCTCCGCACGAAAAACATACACCCTACCAGTCGCTCCCACGTCGCACGCTGCAGCCAGATGACCCTCGTGACCACACCAATAACAGGTGCGCGATTAACCCTGATACTGGCAGCGGAGCGTGTAACCCAACACGGACATCGACGACGGTACACTACACTTCAGCGACATCGTCAGGGTGCGGGAGCCGTCAAGCATACCAACACAGTGCCCGGCAAGGACCTTGTTCCAACAAACACTTAACACTGTCCCAAATCGTTCAAAACAGGTCAAGAAGTCGTCCTGAAATTCGAAGGGGACACCATGCACTGCCACAGACGTCAAGGTGACACTAAGATTCACCACCTTAACAGAACCAGCCCAGTATCAGGGAGAGGGTAAACACGCCCCCTCACACCGCTCGAGAAACGCCTGAAAGGCAGCCTGGAGGTGGAACTTGACCACAGCACGGTTGCCCTGAAGCAGCTGGATGCCCACCAGGTCCGACAGCTGCACATGAAGCATGTCCACCAGGGCGACACCAACCAACCTTACCTTGAGGTGCTTCCGGGGCTTAGCGTCCCCGCGGCCCGGTCGTCGACCAGGCCTCCTGGTTGCCGGACTGATCAACCAGGCTGTTACGCGGCTGCTCGCAGCCTGACGTATAAGTCAAAGCCTGGTTGATCAGGTATCCTTTGGAGGTGCTTATTCAGTTCTCTCTTGAACACTGTGAGGGGTCGGCCAGTTATGCCCCTTATGTGTAGTGGAAGCGTGTTGAACAGTCTCGGGCCTGTGATGTTGATAGAGTTCTCTCTCAGAGTACCTGTTGCACCTCTGCTTTTCAACGGGGGTATTCTGCACATCCTTCCATGTCTTCTGGTCTCATGTGATGTTATTTCTATGTGCAGGTTTGGGACCAGCCCCTCAATTATTTTCCACGTGTAAATTATTATGTATCTCTCCCGCCTGCGCTCAAGGGAGTACAGATTTAGTCTCTTTAGTCGGTCCCAGTAATTTAGATGTTTTACTGAGTGGATTCTAGCAGTGAAGGATCTCTGCACGCTCTCCAGGTCAGCAATTTCTCCAGCTTTGAAAGGGGCTGTCATTGTGCAGCAATACTCCACTCTAGAGAGCACAAGCGTTTTGAAAAGTATCATCATCGGTATAACATCTATAGTGTGAAAAGTTCTTGTTATCCAACCTGTCATTTTTCTTGCAGTTGTGACGGCTACTTTATTGTGTTCTTTAAAGGTAAGGTCTTCCGACATGAGTACACCCAGATCCTTTACATTGCCTTTTCGTTCTATGTTATGATTTGCCTGAGTTCTGTACGTGGTTTCCGTTTTTATATTTTCAATTTTTCCGTAGCGCATGAGCTGGAACTTATCCTCGTTAAACACCATATTATTTTCTGTAGCCCATAGAAAGACCTGATCTACATCTGATTGGAGGTTTGCGTGTCCTCTATGTTGCCAACTCTCATGAAAATCCTAGTGTCATCTGCAAAGGATGATACAGTGCTATAGGTTGTGTTCTTGTCTATGTCCGATATGAGGATGAGAAAAAGAACTGGAGCAAGCACAGTACCCTGGGGGACTGAGCTCTTCACGGTTGATGGGCTGGATTTTATTTTGTTGACTATTACACATTGGGTTCTGTTAGTCAAGATTATTATCTGCCTATTATCCCGGTAATTCCTTTTGAACGCATTTTATGTGCAATAACACCATGGTCACATTTATCAAAAGCTTTTGCGAAATCTGTGTAAATTACATCAACGTTTTGTTTGTCTTCCATAGCATCTAATGCCATATCATAGTGGTCCAGCAACTGCGACAGGCAAGAGCGCCCTGTTCTGAAACCATGTTGTCCGGGGTTATGGAGATACTGTGATTCTATGTATTTTGTGATCTTACTTCTTAGCACTCTCTCAAAATTTTTTATGATGTGCGATGTTAGTGCTATCGGTCTGTAATTTTTTGCCTCTGCCTTATTTCCTCCTTTATGGAGTGGCGCTATCTCTGCTGTTTTTAGTATGTCAGGGATAACGCCAGTATCTAGGCTTTGTCTCCACAGAATGTGAAGGGCCTGCGATAGTGTTTTTTTACAGTTCTTGATGAATATGGAGTTCCAAGAATCCGGGCCTGGTGCAGAGTGCATAGGCATACTGTTTATGGCTTCTTCAAAATCTAGTGGGGATAGGGCGACGTCTGATATATGATTTGATGTTGGTATCATATCCATGAAAAATTCATTTGGGTTATCAATCTTTAGTGCGCTTAATGGCTCGCTGAAAAAAAAAAAAAAGAGTCGTACTGCTTCCTCAGTAACTCGCTCATTTCTTTGTTGTCATCGGTGTAAGTTCCATCTCCCTTTCGCAGGGGCCCGATACTAGATGTGCTTTTTCATCTTGATTTTGTATAGGAGAAAAAATATTTCGGATTTCTCTCTATTTCACTGACGAATGGTCCACCGGCACCGTAAATGCCAGACCAGCCGACAATGTCCCTCTTCAATGGAGGGCGAGAAGACCCCATGGCTAAGTCAAACGTCACCCTGTCAGTGGCAAACCACCACCAGCAGGGCAAACCAGCAATCACCCAACGTTAACACGAGCCAGAAGCGGAGAGAGACCTCAGGAACGTCCGACCTGGCCGGTGGTCACCACACAACTCCCACTTCAAGATTCACAGAGAGAAAAGAACTAAAGCAGCAAACGACTCCTCAAACTACTCATACCTAGAGGGAGGGAATATCAGGGGAAAGTGCCAAGCCATTAGGACTGTATAATTAATAATAATAATGAATTTTGTCCGGGGACAAGAAGCCAGAATGTATTCATACACGGTAGACTTATAGCCCCTTCCCCTCCAAGGCCGAATTACTGACCCCCCCCCCTGGATGCAACCCCATAACAAGCTGACTATCTCCTGAGTACCTACTCACTGCTGGGTGAACAGACGCATTAGGTAAAAGGAAATGTTCCCAGCCTTTTAATTCTCTCCTGTCCGGTATGCGCAACCCGTATTCGACTCAAGTCTATTCCATCCATCGACCCCACAGACGCATTCATAACTTTTTACATGCTGTTCATTCAAAACAGGAATTTTCACAAATACAAATTAATATTATAATATATTAGTATATGTGTCATATATAGGCATAGGTTAGGTGTTTAGGTTTGTTGGTGATTATTTGTATTTGTAGTACGTGGGTGAAGCATTTGCATCGTTGTGGTTCGAACAAAATTCGTCACTGAAGCACTTCTTCCGGAAGTGTTCGAACGTCATCAGTTGTGAGTTGTGTGTAAACTGTTTTTCATTCATAAACAGGGGGGTTTGGTAGGTGCATGGAATTACTTTTGGATCTTTGTTTGGAGGACGGGCTGGGTATTCGAACCCTTGAATTCTCAATTATGCGTCGAGAATGAACCCGACTGTACTACCGGGACGGGATATAGCCCTTGGAATGGGTCAGGATAAGGATTTATGATGGGACAGGGAAGATGAATCGTGTCCAACAAATTGGACGATCGGCGATTGAACACAAACCTGCATGAAGCGAGGACATCGCTCTACCGTCCAGCCCAACAGAATAGTGATTCCCTAGTTATAGCTTGCCACCAGTGGGAACGTCTGACTTCCACATCAAACGGAAAAAAAAGGAAAAAGGAACAAAACTTTCCGTTTTAAGACTACTCATAGCCAAGTCGATGGTGCCTCACACACGTGGGGTCCACGGTTCGAGACCCATACAGTTCAGGGGCCAGATTCACGAAAACACTTACGCAAGCACTTACGAACCTCTACATCTTTTCACAATTTGTGGCGGCTTTATTTCCAATTATTAAACAGTTAATGAGCTCCGAAGCACCAGTAGGCTGTTCATAACAATAACAACAGTTGAATGGGAAGTTTTCATGCTTGTAAAATGTTTAATAAATGTAACCAAAGCCGTCAAAGATTGAGGAAAGATGTACAGGTTCGTAAGTGCTTTCGTGAATTTGGCCCTAGGTGAATGGAACAGTTCTCTTCCTGTAGCTACAAATGAGTAATAACACAAGATATTTATATATGCATGTGTTATGACCCCACATACGTCATGTAAATATTGGTGTTGGTGTATGTGGAGGTCATAAGCTCAGTGACTATATTTTCGTAAGCTTACTCCTATAAACACATTATCGTACAGAATAACAGATGTTTAGGTTCATACATACATATATTGACGGTATAAATATACGGTAAATAGGTCAAACAACCGGTGAACTGCTGGAACTCCTCCACTCTCCCCCCCCCCCTTGACTCTTGGTAAACGTCTCCAGCAGGTGTACCACTTGTATATACAAATGACTTCTTATGTTTTCACACATATCGACGTATATGATTAAATACCTTGCAGTGCTGCATATAGAATATATTTTATTATGTACATCTGTATGAACTTATTGTAAATATGCTCACTGTTATTTTGTTCTTAGTGGAACGAAGGGTGGAGTGACTTGCCTTGTTGGCAACAGTCATTCTCGGCCGTCCAGGACGCTGGCAGGTCACTACTTCCCTGGTTTCCCAGGGAGGCAGACGTCACACGTCTAGTCCTCTGGTTGTATATTATTGTGTATTTAATTCTTAATGTTAAGTGTCCGAGAGTAATTCTATATTGATCAGGATAATAGTGTTAAGTAGGTCAGATGGTCTGTGATTGTGGGTATTATGTGGTAGTGTTGGAGCGTAACTGGTTCTTTTGCCCACTTTTTATGGGTCACCTCCTCACTGTCTGGCTCGTTGTCGCCATGGACAGCTGTTGTCGCCGTGACGGCTTGGTGGACAGCTGCTGGAGTGTGATGCTCCATGGGGTCTGTCCTTTTGCAGCCTTATGCTCCTGCTGCTGCCTTTACCAATTTTGCCAACACCCCTTTTCATTTTCCTCGTGTTTCATTTTTCTCCCCCCCCCCCCCCCCCTCTTCTATCAAATTGTCTTTTCCTGCAGACCTTTTGCCTGTTTTGATTATTCTTTCCACCTTTTGTTTTGACGCCCGGGTGTTTGAGGCATACTCTTGCAGCCGTAAGACTGTAGTACCCAACGTGTCGAGCGAGGGGACCCTTTTATTGTCAATACTCCTTTCCTCACTGAACCCGCTCTCGACGGACTCACGGTTCTTAAGGTGGCGTTTGTGGGGCGTATACTCACGACGCACCCCTGGGGGGGCCCTGGCTAAGATTGGCGATAGCTTCTTGTTGGGTGTCCTGCCTCTAATTGTGGCTCCATGGTGGGTGTTGGGGGGGCATATTCGTGAATGAAAGTTTTCCCTCTTTTTCATGGCTGATAATGTTTCCCTTGTACTTTCTCAGGCTCGTGGGGTGGTCGACGAAGCCCCCGAGTCGGACTGTTGGAAGACCAGGCCCTGTAGCCCCTGCTGCATTGGGCCGAAACGACCCAACTGCTCCCCTCCCTCCTCTGCGGTCGGGTCGCGTCCCCAGCCCCCAGTCGTGACTACCTCGTCCGCTGGCACGGCTTAGTCTCTCATTGTGACTACTGCGCTTTTTATCCCCATGAACTCCGGGGGTTCTCAACGCCGTTCCCGCAACAGCCGCACTCGCTCAACCCCTTCCCGTAATAGTACTTACAACGCCTTGTTTGGTCCCGCTACGTGGGCTAAATACTTTGATCTCCACCATCTGTATTCTACTCCTCCTGACGATTTCTCCCACCATAAACACCTTGTTGATTCAGTAGATGCCTCTGTTACTTTTAACTCCACCAGTTACGGTATGCGTGTCGTCGCTCCTGCTCCTCAGGATGCAGCTACTCGGTTAGCCGCTTTGTCCTGCATTGGAGAGACCCCTGTTCGGGTCTCCAAGAACGCTCGGTTAAATACCAGTGTTGGCACTGTTCTCCTCCCACACCATGTTGCAACTGGTGTTCGGGACCTCAAAGATTGCCATGAGGATACTAAACATATCCTCGAAGCCAAAGGCCATTATGTCCTCCAGGTGGACACGTTTACTCGACCCCCTCGTGGTCGTCGCCGTCAGCCCCTTAGTTGTTAACTCCCCCTCCTTGATAGTAGGACCCTTCCGCCCTATATTATTCTTGCTGGTGCCAGATGCTCCGTTCAGGAGTACATTCCCTCTCCTAGACTATGCAATAAGTGTTGGAAGTTCGACCACGGTGTCCTCAAATACACCAGTACTATGTATGTGTCCCTTGTGTGGGGACGATAGTCATTCTATGTCAGAGTGCACTTCTTCCCAGGCTCGCTGCCTCAATTGCGGTGAAGCCCACCCTACCTTCTCACGCTCGTGTATGTACTACAAACTCGAGGAAGCCGTCCTCGACTTGAAGCACAGTGATCGTCTGTCTTTTCCTAAAGAAAGACTCAAAGTTCGTCGTCTCTCCCCTTTAGCGGGCGTCTCCTATGCTCGCGTGTTGCGTTCTACCTCTCCTCGTCCTTCCCGTCTTCCTCGGTCTCGCCACCGTTTCCAGGCCTTAAACCCGACCACACCCGCCACCTCCTCCCCTATTCCTTTGCCTCCTGTCCCGGATGATCTCCCTCCCGGTTCTCCATCTGGGATTTCCTCGCTTCCTACCCAGTCTGCCATATCTCCTTTGTCTTCTTCCCCATCTCCCCCCCACTCTTTGTTCCCGACCCTCCCCCCAGTCTCATGACCCTCCACGCCACCTGTCTGTCCAGGCTGATATCCATCATCCTCCCAGCTTTCTTCGTGTTTGCTCTCGTTCCTCTTGTCCTGCTGAAACCATAGTCTGTCGCCCGGTACATTGTTACTGGAACGCCTGTCTCTTTAAGAGTCAGAAACGTAAGCCTGGCTCCTCTCCGGCGGGTAAGGTTTCGCTTTCTTCCTCGCCCCCCTCCCTCTGCCACTACATCCTCTCCCATTTCCGTAGTCGAACCCCCTGTCTCTGATATGAAGGTTTCTTCCGCTCCCGCTGCCCTTCCTGAGGTGCTCTCCCTGATTTCTGGCCCCCTCCCCTCCAACTGTTCTTGCCTGCCCCTCTCAGTTGTCTCCTCGTCCTCCGGATCCCGTCAGTCCGCCTCTGGTCTGTTCTCTCGGTCCCTTCCCTCCATCCTTACTAAGTTTACCCATGCCCCCTAACCCTGATTTTTGCCGACCCTGCCCCTAATCCTGATCCTGACCCTGCTCCTGACCCTGATCCTGAGGTTCTTTAATAAACTGTTCCTCTTTACCTTTATTTCTTTCTTGTTGTCTGTTACTGTCCTTTCTCTATGATAATGTCTATTCTTCAGTAAAATATTCGTATTTTATGCCAACTTCCATGAACTTCTAATTAGTTTACACCACTTTGTTTGTCTCCAGGAACCAATGCTTGGTGCTCGTCCTGGTCACTTTCGTGGCTATTCCTTTCCCCCCCCCCCCTTCCCCCAGCTCTTGCTGGGGCCCATAACTCTACTGCTCTCTTAATTCGTTCTGATATTCCTTTCGTCTCCCTACTTCTTCCGTCCCCTATCCATTGTTCTGCTGCCCGTGTTTTTGTGGGTAAATGGTATATGGTCTGCTCCATTTATCTCCCTCCAAATGTCCCTCTTTCCCTTCCTGATCTTAAGCACCTCCTGGACTCCTTGCCAGAGCTGGTGCTCCTTTTGGGTTGTTTAAACTGTCTACATTCCCTCTTGGGTGATGTTCTGACAAACGCCCGAGGCCGTCTTCTCGAACCGTTCGTCCTCGCTTCTTCTATCTCTTCTGAATTCTGGTGAGCCCACTCATGTGGACTCTCGCACCCTTTCCTGTCTTTATCTTTCTCTCTGCTCGTCGTCCCTTTACTTAGATTTCACGTGGCAGGTTCTTGATGACCTCCATAAGTGATCATTTCCCCCATCCTCGTTTCCTTTTTCTCTTTCCACCCTCCTCTTTCCTTCCCTAGGTGGCAGTTTGCCAAGGCTGACTGGTGCCTATTCACCTTCCGTGCTACTCTCTCTGACCTCTCCTCTGCCTCTTCCTCGCGCCCTCCTCATTTTTTATGAGTCTTCAACGCTGCCCTCGGCTCTATCCCTCGTTCTTCCTCCCGGGGCACACGGAAGGGTGTTCCATGGTGGAATGCGGACTGTGCTCGGGCTGTAAGCGTGCAGCCTGGAAAAAACACCGCCGCCGGCAGATGGCCGATTCTTTTATTGTTTCGGAAGGCAAGTGCGGTGGCCCATAGGACCATCTGTACTGCTAAACGTGAGAGTTGGAAATCTTGTGTTTCCACCATTACGTCCGATACTCTTCTACCGCAGATCTGGAAGATCCGCAAGATTGCGGGCAAGTTCGTTCCAGATGTCTCGCCGGTTCTCCACCTCAATGGATCCGCCACAAAGAGTCCAATGGAAGGTCGCGGCCGAACTGGGTTCCCACTTTTCTTCTGTTAGCTCTGGTTCTCGTCTTCCTCAATCCTTCCCTCTTTGTAAGCCTATTCTTGAATCTTATCCTTCAGATTTCCACACTCGTCTCCGCCTTCCCTATAACGATCCTTTCTCCCTTACTGAACTTACTTACTTTCTGCCCTGGCCCTCTGCGGATCTACGGCAGCGAGCTCGGATGACGTTCATTATGAGATGCTTCGCCATCTCCCTCCGTGCACGTTTCAGTATTTACTGAATCTGTATAACCAGGTTTCAGAGTCGTCGTCCGTCCTTGAGAACTGGCTCGATGCCGTTGTACTCCCTATTCGGAAACTAGGGTCTCTCGGTACGTCCCCTAAGGACTTCCGCCCTAATGGTCTCAAAAGTTGTTTGCAAGCTGTTTGAGCGTATGGTAAATGTCCGTCTGAAGTGGTTCTTGGAACACCATCACCACCTCTCTCCTTCTCAATTTGGTTTTCGCAAGTGCCGCAGCACGACTGATGTCCTGGTGATCTTGGCGTCTATATTCGTACTGCTTTTGCTGCGAAGACCTCCGTTGTTGCTGTCCTTTTTGACCTGGAAAAGGCTTATGACACGACTTGGAGATGCCATATTCTGTCCCAACTTCGTTGTTTTGGCCTTCGTGGTAATCTCCCTCTCTTCCTTCAAAGCTTTCTCTCTCGTCGTACCTTTCGGGTCAGGCTTGGTGCCACTGTCTCTGCCTCTTTTTCGGCAGTATGAAGGTGTGCCCCAAGGTGGTGTTCTGAGTACTATTAATTTTCTGGTTGCCCTTAATGGTCTCCTTTCCTCCCTTTCTTCTGGGATCATCTTTGCTCTTTATGTTGATGATCTTACTCTTTGCTGTCGAGGTGATGATTCGCCTCTCCTTCAACGGCGGCTTCAACTTGAGATTGATGCTATGTCATCTTGGGCCACAGGTCATGGCTTCAAGTTCTCTACTTCTAAGACTTGTGCCATGACTTTTACTCGGAAGCGGGTCGTTCTTCGTCCCTCTGTCACTTTATGGTCATCCCCTCGAGTACAAAGTTTCCACGAAGCTTTTGGGGTTATTCTTTGACACTCGTTTGTCTTGGTCGCCCCATATATCTTGCCTCGGTGTTGAATGCTCTAAGGCCCTTAACCTACTTAAGGTTTTGTCCCATACTTCTCGGCGAGTGGATAGGCGCACGCTCCTCTATTTGCATTCCTCTCTCGTCCTGTCTAAACTCGATTATGGTTGCCCTGCCTACTCTTCTGCGTCTCCTTCTACTCTTAGCAGTCTTGATCCTTTGCACCATACTGGGTTGCGCCTCAGTTCTGGTGCTTTTCGTTCAACTCCTACCCTCGGCTTGTACGCTGACACTGGCTTTTTCTCTAAAGGATTGCCGTGATCGCTACAGTCTTCGCCATCCTGCGCGATCCTTACAGCATCCTCACTCTCGCCTCTATCATGCTTTGACTTTTACTCCTCCTGTAGTTCCTCTTCACCACCTTCCTCTTTCTGTCCGTTTGTCTCGCTGACAAGATTCTCTTTCGGCTCGTCTTACTAATGTTTCTCTGCGTATTGTTCCCTCCTTGCCCCCGTGGAGGGTCCCCCTTCCCAAATTTTGTACTTCTCTGACCCGCATCACTAAAGCTTTTACCCCTCCTACAGTTCTGAAACGCCTCTTCCTTGAGCACTTTTCTTCTCGCTCCCACTTCATTCCCATCTTCACCGACGGGTCAAAGTCTGCTGACGGTGTGGGCTACTCTGTTGTCTTTCCTGACCACACTTTTATGTGTAGCCTTCCTCAAGAGGCTAGCATCTTCACAGCAGAACTCTCTGCTATTCTCTCTGCTCTTCATCTCCTGCTTTCCCGGGGGCAATCCTCCTTCGTGGTAGTAGTTGACTCTCGTAGTGCCCTCATGGCTTTAGGGTCCTTTAATCCAGTCCACCCTGTGGTCATAGAGATTCAACATTTGCTGTTTCTCATTTCCAGTAAATTTAAGTCGGTTGCGTTTTGCTGGGTTCCCAGCCATGTTGGTGTCTTTAAATGAGTGTAGATGCTGCCGCTAAGGATGCTATCCGCACTTGTCCCATCTCCCATAAAGGTGTTCCTTATTCAGACTTTTACCCAGTTATTCATGCCTCCATCCTTGCCCGATGGTAGAGTTGTTGGTCTTCTGTTGTTGGTAACAAACTGCGTATTCTTAAGTCGTGTGTCCCAGTGGCCTTCCTCCTGCCACCGTAACCGGCGGTGGGAAATGGCTCTGGCTAGGTTACGCATTGGCCATACCCGTTTAACTCCCGGTAACTTAATGGAGCGCTGCCCTGCTCCTTATTGTCCAAATTGCATTGTCCCTCTTATGGTCGTACATATCCTTGTTGAATGTCTCGACTTCCAGGACAAGCGTGTCTTGTTTTCCGACCGTCTACTGCGGTCGCTTGTCCCTCAATAGAATTCTTGGCGACTCGAATACTTTTGATATCGTTTGCCTTGTGTGTTTTTGTTCTCGTATTGGCATCCTTGGTGATATTTAGCGCCCTCTGATTATGACGTACATTTGATGGTGCTACATAGCCTTCCCGGTTTGGTGCCTTCTATTGATAATTACTTTTATGGGTCACCCTTCAAAACTGTTACGTAGGATAGTGTACCAATACGCCAGGTTGGAGACTGGTGTTAGTTATACCTATATTAAAGCCACTACTGATATGGTAGTGAGTCAATATTGATTTGTTAGGTATTAACTGATTTGATAGTTGACAGTTTGTCACTAAATGGATAGCCGATTTGCTAGTGGAGTTGACACTAGTGATCACTGTTGTATGGGACTACTCGTAAAGCTATGTGTTACTCTAGTCAGAAAGAGAGCATCAGCTTTAGTGCATCAGTTATGTGTGTGTAGTTTTACGGGGACCTAATTTTATACCCCTAGTGGTCTTGTAACCAGCCGTTTGTTACTTCCCCTAGACTCTTGCTTGAAATTGGCCAGCGATGCTGGGTTCATGAGGTCATGACAGTATGCTAGTTTTAATACTTTGAGCACTTTATTACCATTGGTTATTTGTTTTCATAACGCTTATTGATTTTTTTATATTATTTTACAGACGGCAGTTGTTGCCAGACACCGCATCTTTGGAGTTGGACTTTGAAGAAGAGCTCGTGTGTCCTGGACTACTGGCAGAAGAACCAGACTTCCATAATACATCACGTTCTACTTCCTCCAGTCCGTTTCCTCCTGGCATGGGCAATTCTCTGCCAAAGTATGCCCCCAGGATGCCTTTCTACCAATTAACTGTGTCAGACTTGACTCATGAATCGGATATACCTTGGGAACCGCTAATGGTTTCAACCCCTAAGAAGAGTAACTCGCAACCTCGGTGTCAATGTTTAGGTAACGAATCGTCAAATTAATGGGTCAAAGTTCAGTTACTGGACTAAATGGAGTATTCGTCTGCATTTCATAACTAGTAAAATTGCTGCTTAGTATGGGGTGGAAATGATCTCCGTCAGGAACTTTATGATCATCATGAGTGACGATTTCAGGAAGAAGTATTTATTGCAGCCTTTTTTAATGGTTAATGGTTAACTTTCATGACGTCAATGTTCACCCAGAATACTCGTACCTGTTCCTTCACATCAAAGACCCGTCTGGAGACCAAATATATATATAATATATATATATATATATATATATATCATGGCCAAAATTCCTGGAATAAAGATTTTTTTAAATAGGTAAAAAAAAATGTTTTTTTACATGCATACTAATGATATAAAAGATTGATTTATAACTATAAAATGTTTTAGTTGATTACCTAGGTATCATGGTAGTATTAGAGTTAAATGTAGTAGTGATAAGTAAACAGAGTAGAAATAACTATAAAAACTATACAGAATAAAGAGTATAAAAACTGAAATAACTATATATAAAAAATAAGTAATACAATAGTAAGATAAGTAATAAATAATACAAAAAAAACCTGTTCTGTTCATCCTAGCTAAACCTAGTTTAAACTACTCTCGTAACCTAAACTTTCTTCCTCTAATATAATGTTATTGAAAACATATAATGGAAAGGTATTTGTTTGATATGCCATGCAGTTGAAGCATGACTAGCGATCACAGCGATCCTGGAGAGACAGAAAGCCAGTGTCAGCGTACAAGCCGAGGGTAGGAGTTGAACGAAAAGCACCAGAGCTGAGGCGCAACCCAGTATGGTGCAAAGGATCAAGACGGCGAAGAGTAGAAAGAGAAGCAGAAGAGTATGCAGGGCAACCATAATAGAGTTTAGACAGGACGAGAGAGGAGTACCAATAGAGGAGCGTGCGCCTATCCGCTCGCAGAGAAGTATGGGACAAAACCTTAAGTAGGTTAAGGACTTTAGAGCATTCACCATGGAGGTAAGAGACATGGGGCGACCAAGACAAACGAGTGTCAAAGAATAACCCCAAAAGCTTCGTGGAAACTTTGTACTCGAGGGGATGACCATAAAGTGACAAAGAGGGACGAAGAACGACCCGCTTCAGAGTAAAAGTCATGGCAAAAGCCTTAGTAGTAGAAAGCTTGAAGCCATGATCGGTGGCCCAAGATGATACGGCATCAATTTCAAGTTGAAACCGCCGTTGAAGGAGAGGCGAATCATCACTTCGACAGCAAAGAGTAAGATCATCAACATAAAAGCAGAAAAGATGCCAGAAGGAAGGGAGGAAAGGAGACCATTGAGGGCAACCAGAAAGAGTAGTACTCAGAACACTACCCTGGGGCACACCTTCATACTGCCGAAAAGAGGCAGAGACAGTGGCACCAAGCCTGACTCGAAAGGTACGACGAGAGAGAAAGCTTAGAAGGAAGAGAGAAAGATTACCACGAAGGCCAAAAGAACGAAGTTGGGACAGAATATGGTATCTCCAAGTCGTGTCATAAGACTTTTCCAGGTCAAAAAGGACAGCAACAGCAGAGGTCTTCGCAGCAAAAGCAGTACGAATATAGACCTCCAAGATCACCAGGACATCAGTCGTGCTGCGGCATTTGCGAAAACCAAATTAAGGAGGAGAGGTGGCGATGGTGTTCCAAGAACCACATCAGACGGACATTTACCATACGCTCACAGCTTGCAAACTCAGCTCGTGAGAGCAATAGGGCGGAAGTCCTTAGGGGACGTACCGAGAGACCCTAATTTCCGAATAGGGAGTACAATGGCATCGAGCCAGTCCTCAGGGACGGACGACGACTCCCAGACCTGGTTATACAGATTCAGTAAATACTGAAACGTGCACGGAGGGAGATGGTGAAGCATCTCATAATGAACGTCATCCGAGCTCGCTGCCGTAGATCCGCAGAGGGCCAGGGCAGACTGAAGTTCAGTAAGGGAGAAAGGATCGTTATAGGGAATGCGGAGATGAGTGTGGAAATCTAAAGGATAAGATTCAAGAACAGGCTTACGAAGAAGGAAGAATTGAGGAAGATGAGAACCAGAGCTAACAGAAGAAAAGTGGGAACCCAGTACGGCCGCGACCTTCACTGGATCCGCCACAAGAGTCCCACGGAGGTGGAGAACCGGCGAGACATCTGGAACGAACTTGCCCGCAATCTTGCAAATCTTCTTCCAGATCTGCAGTAGAGGAGTATCGAACGTAATTGTGGAAACATAAGATTTCCAACTCTCACGTTTAGCAATACAGATGGTCCTACGGACCACCGTACTTGCCTTCCGAAACGGAATAAAAGAATCGGCCATCTGCCGGCGGCGGTGTTTTTTCCAGACTGCATGCTTACAGCGGACAGCCCGAGCACAGTCCGCATTCCACCAGGGAACACACTTCACTGTTTCCCAGGAGGAAGAGCGAGGGATAGAGCTGAGGGCAGCGTTGAAGACAGTTTCATAAGAGAGGAGGAGGGCGCGAGGAAGAGGCAGAGAGGAGTTGTCAGAGAGAGTAGCACGGAGGGTGAATAGGCACCAGTCAGCCTTGGCAAACTGCCACCTAGGGAAGGAAAGGGGAGTGTGGAAAGAGAAAAAGGAAACGAGGATGGGGAAATGATCACTGTTATGGAGGTCATCAAGAACCTGCCACGTGAAATCTAAGTAAAGGGACGACGAGCAGAGAGAAAGATCAAGACAGGAAAGGGTGCGAGTTCGAGAGTCTACATGAGTGGGCTCACCAGAATTCAGAAGAGATAAAGAAGCGAGGACAAACGGTTCGAGAAGACGGCCTCGGGTGCTTGTCAGAACATCACCCCAGAGGGAATGTCGACAGTTGAAATCACCCAAAAGGAGCACCGGTTCTGGCAAGGAGTCCAGGAGGTCCTTAAGATCAGGAAGGGAAAGTGGGACATTTGGAGGGAGATAAATGGAACAGACCGTATACCATTTACCCACAAAAATACGGGCAGCAGAACAATGGATAGGGGACGGAAGAAGTAGGGGGACGAAGGGAATATCAGAACGAATTAAGAGAGCAGTAGAGTTATGGGCCACAGCAAGAGCTGGGGGAAGGGGGAAAAAGGAATAACCACGAAAGTGACCAGGACGAGCACCAAGCATTGGTTCCTGGAGACAAACACTGTGTAAACTGTGTAATTAGGAGTTCATGGAAGTTGGCATAAAATCCACGAATATTCTACTGAAGAATAGACATTATCAAAGAGAAAGGACAGTAACAGAGAACATGAAAGAAATAAAGGTAAAGAGGAGCACAGTTTATTAAAGACTCTCAGGATCAGGGTCAGGATCAGGGTCGGCAAAATCAGGGTTAGGGGGCATGGGTAAACTTAGTAAGGAGAGAGGGGTGGGAGCGGGAGAACAGACCAGAGGCGGACTGACGGGGGCCGGAGGAGGAGGAGACAACTGAGAGGGGCAGGCAAGGACAGCTGGAAGAAGGGGGGGGGGCAGAAATCAGGGAGTGCACCTCAGGAAGGGCAGCAACAGAGAGGGAATCAGGGGCGGAAGAAACCTCCATACCAGAGACAGGGGTTTCGACTACTGAAATGGGAGGGGATGTAGAGTCAGAGTCAGAGGGAGGGGGTGAGGAAGAAAGCGAAGCCTTCTTACCTGCTGGAGAGGAAGAAGGAGAGGAGCCAGGCTTACGTTTCTGACTCGAAGAGACAGGCGTTCCAGTAACAACGTACCGGGCCACAGACTCAATTGTCTCAGCAGGAGAAGAGGAACGAGAGCGAACAACACGAAGAAAGCTGGGAGGATGATGGATATCAGCCTGGACAGACAGGTGGCGTGGAGGGTCAAGAGACTGGGGGGAGGGTCGGGAAGAAAGAGTGGGGGGGAGATGGGGAAGAAGACAAAGGAGATATGGCGACTGGGTAGGAAGGGGGAAATCCCAGATGGGGAACCGGGAGGGAGACCATCTGGGACAGGAGGCAAAGGAATAGGGGAGGTGGTGGTGGGTGTGGTCGGGTTTAAGGCCTGGAAACGGTTGTGAGACTGAGGAAGACGGGAAGGACGAGGAGAGGTAAAACGCAACACGCGAGCATAGGAGATGCCCGCGAAAGGGGTGAGACGACGAACTTGGCGTCTTGCTTCAGGAAAAGACAGACGATCACTGTGCTTCAAGTTGAGGACGGCTTCATCGAGGTTGTAGTACATACACGAGCGTGAGAAGGTAGGGTGGGCTTCACCGCAATTGAGGCAGCGAGCCTGGGGAGAAGTGCACTCGGACTTAGAATGACTATCGTCCCCTCACAAGGGACACATACACAGTACTGGTGCATTTGAGGACACCGTGGTCGAACTTCCAACACTTATTGCATTGTCTAGGAGAGGGAATGTACTCCTGAACGGAGCATCTGGCACCAGCAAGAATAATATAGGGCGGAAGGGCCCTACTATCAAAGGTGATTTTTACAACTCGAAGGGGCTGACGGCGACGACCACGAGGGGGTCGAGTAAACGTGTCCACCTGGAGGACATATCCTCGAAGACATATCCTGGAGGACATATCCTCGAAGCCTTGGGCTTCGAGGATATGTTTAATATCCTCATGGCAATCTTTGAGGTCCGAACACCAGTTGCAACATGGTGTGGGAGGAGAACAGTGCCAACACTGGCATTTAACCAAGCGTTCTTGGAGACCCGAACAGGGGTCTCTCCAATGCAGGACAAAGCGGCTAACCGAGTAGCTGCATCCTGAGGAGCTGGAGCGACGACACGCATACCGTAACTGGTGGAGTTAAAAGTAAGAGGCATCTACTGAATCAACAAGGTGTTTATGGTGGGAGAAATCGTCAGGAGGAGTAGAATCCAGATGGTGGAGATCAAAGTATTTAGCCCACGTAGCGGGACCAAACAAGGCGTTGTAAGTACTATTACGGGAAGGGGTTGAGCGAGTGCGGCTGTTGCGGGAACGGCGTTGAGAACCCCCGGAGCTCATGGGGATAAAAAGCGCAGTAGTCACAATGAGAGACGAAGCTGTGCCAAGGAACGAGGTGGTCACCACTGGGGGCTGGGGAATCGACCCTACCGCAGAGGAGGGAGGGGAGCTGAGGGGAGTAGTCAGGTCGTTTCGGCCCAATGCAGCCGGGGCTACAGGGCCTGGTCTTCCAACACAGTCCGACTCGGGGGCTTGGTCCCCCACCCCACAGCCTGAGAAAGTACAAGGGAAACATTATCAGCCATGAAAACTAGGGAAACTTTCATTCACGAATGTGCCCCCAACACCCACCATGGAGCCACAATTAGAGGCAGGACACCCAACAAGAAGCTATCGCCGATCTTGCCAGGGCCCCCCAGGGGTGCGTCGTGAGTATACGCCCCACAAACGCCACCTTAAGAACCGTGAGTCCGTCGAGAGCGGGTTCAGTGACGAAAGGAGGATTGACAATAAAAGGTTTGCCTCGCTCGAGACGTTGGGTACTACAGTTCTACGGGTGCAAGAGTATGCCTCCTCAAACACCCGGGCGTCAAAACAAAAGAAGGTCGAAAGAATAATCAAAACAGGTAAAAGGTCGGCAGGAAATGACAATTTAAAAAAGTAAGGGGGATGAAGGAAACATCAGAGCAACTCAAGACAGCAGAAGAGTTATGGGCCCAAGCAACAGCTGGGGGGGGGGGAAGAGATAAGAATAGCCATGGAAGCGACCAGGACGAGCACCAAACATCGGCTCCTGGAGACAGACACAAAGAGGCGAAAACTGAGAAATTAGAAGTTGGAGGTCAAGGAAATTGGCGTAATAACCACGGATGTTCCACTGAATAATAGACATCGACAAAAAGAGAAAGGATAGCAGCAGAGAACAAAGAAGAATTAAAGGTGAAAAAGAAACACAGCACATTAAATAAACACAGGGTCAGGATCAGGGTAGGAAGCATGGATGAACTGAGTAAAGGAGGAGGAAAAGGAGTGAGGACAGACTAGAGGTGGACGATCAGGGTACTGAGGAGTACGAGGAGACAACCGAGAGGGGCGGGCAAGGAGAGCAGGAGGAGTAAGGGCAGAAAGAGGGGAGCGCACCTCAGCAAGGGAAGCAACCGAGACGGAACCGGGGACCAAAGAAACCTCCACAGTAGGAACAGGGGGGCTCTACCACAAAAGCGGGAGAGGAAGGAACGATAGAATCAGAGGAAAAGAAAGCGAAGCCTTCTTACCTGCCGGGGAGGAGGAAGGAGAGGAGCCAGGTTCCGCTTCTGACTCAAAGAGACAGGTGTCCCAGCAGCAATGTACTGGGCAACAGACACTAGCGTTTCAATAGGAGAAGAACGAGAGCGAACAACACGATCACCGGGAGAGCGATGGACATCGGCCCACACAGTCAGGCAACGGAGAGCCAAGAGACTGAGGAAAATGATGGGAAAAAGGATCAGAGGGAGAGGAGAAAGAAGAGACAGGAGACATGACAGACAGGTAGAAAGAAGGAGAACATTAGACAGAAAACCAAGAGGGGAACCCTCCGGGACAGAACGGAAAGGCGTGTTCGGGTCTAAAGTTTGGAAACAGTTGAGAGACTGATGAAGGTGGGAAGGACGAGGAGAGGAAGAGCGCACCACACGAGCATAAGAGACGCCAGCAAAAGGTGGGGAGACAATGAACTTGGCGCCTAGCCTCAGGAAAAGACAAACGGTCCCAGTGCTTCAAATTGAGAACGGCTGCCTCATGTTTGTAACGTATACACGTTCGGGAGAAGATAGGATGGGCCTCACCGAAATTGAGGCAGCAGGCCTGGGGAGAAGTGCACTCCAACTTAGAGTGACCCTCGCCTCCACACAAGGGACAGAGACAGACAGTACTAGAGCATTTGAAGGCACCATGCCCAAACCTCTAGCACTAATTGCAAAGCCGAGGAGATGGAATATACTCCTGAATGGAGCATCTGGCACCAGTAAGAATGACAGAGGGCAGAAGTGTCCTACCATCAAAGGTAATCTACACAACCCGAAGGGGCAGACGGTGACGAGGGGGACTAGAAAACGTATCCACCCGAAGGATAGAATCACCTTGAGCCTCTAGGATATGCTTGATATCCTCGTGGCAGTCTTTTAGATTTCTAACACCGGTTGCGACATGGTGCGGGTGCCAACACTGGCATTTAACCAAGCGTTCTTGGAGACCCAAACAGGGGTCTCGCCAATGCAGGATAAGGCGGCCAAGCAGGTGGCTGCATCCTGAGGAGCAGCAACGACACAGGTACCAAGACGAGTGGGATTGAAAGTAACAGAGGCATCTACTGAATCGACAAGATGCCTATGAAGGGAAAAATCGTCAGGATTGGAATCCAAAGTTTGGAGGTCAAAGTACTTAGTCCACGAAGCAGGACTAAAAGCATGGTATGAATTACTATGGCAAGGGAGCATATTAGAGCGGCCGTGGCAGGGACAGCGATGAGAACCTCTATTAAGAGATGGGTCATAAGGCGCAGTAGTCACAAGTAGTCGCCATGCAAGGGGACGAGGCGGTCACCACAGCTCGCTTGGGGCTCGACCAGCCCACGGAGTAGTAGTCCGGTTCAGGCCTAAACTGGGCCCGGGAGCGGGGGGCTACAGAGCCCGGTCCTCCAGAATAGTCCGAGTCGGGGGGCCTGGTCGACCACCCCATGAGCCTGGGTAAGAGAAGTCATGTCATATATGCAGCAATCAATTTCAAAGGTTCGGGACCTGGAACCAAGGGATACCACTTACCAGGGCAGCCAGGGAGGCCGAGCGCAGGCCAGTGCAGGAAGGGTGCGTCGTCCCCAGCAGTGCTCCCCCTTTTCAACAAGGGAATCCTACTACATCGTCCATTGTCCCTATCGCCCCAACCAGGACACCCAACCATTTACTCAGGGCAGCCCCCCACGGGCGACCCCTCCAGCAGGAGGTCCGATAGCTCACAAGGCCCCCTACATGGTGGCCTTCAGCATGTACACCACCCAAAGAGGGAGCAAAGGCAACCCACACCGATCCCAGAGAGGTGTAAGTAAGTAATTATCAAAAGAAGGCACCAAACCGGGAAGGCTATGTAGCACCATCAAGTACGCAAAATAATCAGAGGGCGCTAAATATCACCAAGGATGCCAATACGAGAACAAAAACGCATAAGGCGAACGATATCAAAAGTATCCGAGTCACCAAGAATTCTATCGAGGGACAGGTGACCGCGAGGGGCGGTCGGAAAGCAAGACACACGCTCGTCCTGGAAGTCAGGACATTCAAGAAGGACATGCACGACCGTAAGAGGGACAATGCAACTAGGACAATAAGGAGCAGGGCGGCGCTCCATCAAGTGACCATGGGTTAAGCGAGTATGGCCAATACGCAACCTCGCCAGAGCTGTTTCCCACCGCCGGTTACGGTGGAAGGAGGACGGCCACGAGGAAACACAACATTTAAGAGTACGGAGCTTGTTACCAGTAACAGACAACCAAGAAGCCTGCCAACGGGAAAGGACTGAGGAATGGATAACCGGGTAAAAGTCGGAATACGGAATGCCCTTGCGAGAGATGGGACAAGAGCGGACAGCTTCCTTGGCAGCAGCATCCGCACGCTCATTTAAAGACACACCAATATGGCTGGGAACCCAACAAAACTCAACCGACTTAAATTTACTGTGAACGAGAAACAGCCAATGCTGGATCTCGACAACTACTGGATGAACCGGATTAAAGGACCCGAGAGCCATGAGGGCACTACGAGAGTCAACAACAACCACAAAGGAAGACTGACAACGAGAAAGCAGGAGTCGAAGAGCATAGAGAATAGCATAAAGTTCCGCTGTAAAGATGCTAGTCTCTGGAGGCAAGCGACACATATAAGTGCGATCAGGAAAAACAACAGAGTAGCCAACACCGTCCGCTGACTTAGACCCATCGGTGAAGACAGAAACGGAGCGGGAGTGAGAAGAAAAGTGCTCGAGGAAAAGGCGTTTTAGAACCGTAGGAGGGGTAAAAGCTTTAGTGATACGGGTCAAGGATGTACAAAACCGCGGAAGAGGGACCCTCCACGGGGGCAAAGAAGGAACAACACGAGGAGAAACATCAGAAATACGAACGGAAAGAGAATCCTGTAGGCGAGATAACCGGACAGAAAGAGGGTGGTGAAGAGGAACAGGAACCGCAGGAGGGGTAAAAGTTAAAGCACGACAGAGGCGAGAGGAAGGATGTTGCAAGGACCGCGCAAGATAGCGAAGACAGTAGCGATCACGGCGGTCCTGGAGAGACAGGAAGCCAGTGTCAACATACAAGCTAAGGATGGGAGTCGAACGAAAGGCACCAGAACTGAGACGCAACCCAGTATGGTGCAAAGCATCAAGACGGCGAAGAGTAGAAGGAGAAGCAGACGAGTAAGCAGGGCAACCATAATCGAGCTTAGACAGGACGAGAGAGGAATGTAAAGCAAGGAGAGTGCGCCTATCTGCCCCCCAAGAAGTATGGGACAAGACCCGAAGGAGGGTAAGGGCCTTAGAGCACTCAACACGGAGGTAAGAGATATGGGGAGACCAAGACAAACGAGTGTCAAGGAATAACCCCAAAAGCTTCGCGGAATCTTTGTATTCAAGGGGATGACCATAAAGTGACAAAGAGGGACGAAGAACAACCCGTTTCCGCGTAAAAGTCATGGCACAAGTCTTAGAAGTAGAGAACTTGAAGCCATGACCTGTGGCCCAAGACGACACGGCATCAATGGCAAGTTGAAGCCGGCGTCGCAGGAAAGGCGAATCATCACCCTGACAACAAAGGGTAAGATCATCGACATAGAGAGCGGAGAATACACCAGAAGGAAGAGAGGAAAGAAGACCATTGAGGGCAACCAGAAAAAGAGTAGTGCTCAGAACACTACCCTGGGGCACACCTTCGTATTGCTGAAAAGAGGGAGAGAGAGCGGTACCAAGGCGCACCCGAAAGGAACGACGAGAGAGGAAGCTGCGGAGAAAGAGAGGGAGATGACCATGAAGGCCAAAAGAATGAAGTTGAGATAGGATATGATAACGCCAAGTGGTGTCGTAAGCCTTTTCTAGGTCAAAAAGGACGGCAACAACGGAGGTCTTCGCAGCAAAAGCAGTACGAATATAGACTTCCAAGTTCACCAGGACATCTGTCGTGCTGCGGCACTTGCGGAAACCAAATTGAGAAGGGGAGAGGAGGTGATGGTGTTCCAGGAACCACATCAGACGAACGTTAACCATACGTTCAAAGAGTTTGCAGACACAACTTGTGAGAGCAATAGGGCGAAAGTCCTTAGGGGAAGTACCCAGAGACCCCGGTTTGCGAACAGGGAGGACAACGGCATCGAGCCAGTCCTCAGGGACTGACGACGACTCCCAGATCCGATTATACAGACTCAGTAAATACTGAGACGTGCTCGGAGGGAGATGGCGAAGCATCTCATAATGAATACCATCGGAGCCCGCCGCCGTAGAACCGCAGAGGGCCAGGGCAGAACGAAGTTCAGAGAGAGAGAAGGGATTATAGGGAAGCTGAAGATGAGTGCAGAAATCTAAAGGACGAGACTCAAGGACAGGTTTACGAAGAAGGAAAGATTGGGGAAGATGAAGACCAGAGCTAACAGAAGAAAAGTGGGAACCCAGTTCGGAAGCGACCTGCAACGGGTCCGCCACAAGAGTATCATGGAGGTGAAGGACCGGTGAAACATCGGGAACGAACTTACCCGCTATCTTGCGGATACGCTTCCAGATCTGGGCCAGAGGGGTTTCGGACGTAATTGTTGAGACGTAAGATGCCCAACATTCACGTTTAGCCGTACGGATGGCCCTACGGGCCACCGCACTCGCTTTCCGAAAGAAAAGAAAAGAATCGGTCGTCTGCCTACGGCGGTGCTTCTTCCAGGCTGCACGCTTACAGCGGACAGCCCGAGCACAGTCCGCATTCCACCAGGGAACGCACTTCCGTGGACCCCGAGAGGAAGAGCGAGGGATAGAGCGGAGGGCAGCGTCGAAGACAGTGTCATGAAAAAGGAGGAGAGCGTGAGAGAGGGGCAGAAGGGAGAGGTCAGAGAGAGTAGCACTGAGGGAAAATAGGGTCCAGTCCGCCTTAGCAAACTGCCACCTAGGGAAAGAGAGGGAAGGGCGAAAAGAGAAAAAGGAAACAAGGATGGGGAAATGATCACTTCCATGGAGGTCATCAAGAACCTGCCACGTGAAATCTAAGTAAAGAGAAGAAGAGCAAAGAGAAAGATCAAGACAAGAAAGGGTGCGAGTTCGAGAGTCCAAATGAGTGGGCTCACCAGAATTCAGAAGAGACAGGGAAGAAGAGAGGAGAAACGGCTCAAGGAGGCGACCCCGGGTATTCGTCAGAACGTCACCCCAAAGAGAATGACGACAATTGAAGTCACCCAGCAGGAGCACAGGCTCCGGCAAGGAGTCTAGGTGGTGTTTCAAATCAGGAAGAGAGAGCGGGACACTCGGGGGGAGATAAATGGAACAAACTGTGTACCATTTCCCCACAAAGATACGAGCAGCAGAACAATGGAGAGGCGAAGGAAAAAGTAAAGGAACAAAGGGAACATCAGCCCGAATCAAGAGAGCAGAAGAATTAGAAGCCCCAGCAATGGCTGGGGGGGGGGGGAGAGAAAGGAATAGCCACGAAAACGACCAGGACGAGCACCAAGCATTGGCTCCTGGAGACAGACACAAAGGGGCGAAAACCGCGAAACCAGAAGTTGGAGTTCGAGGAAATTGGCGTAATAACCTCGAACGTTCCATTGAAGAATGGACAACGACGAGAAGAGAAAGGACAAAAACTGAGAACAAGGAAGAAACAAAGGCGAAAGACCAACAGAGCACGTTAAAGAATATCAGGGTCGGGATCAGGGTCAGCAAAGTCAGGGTTAGGGGGCATGGGTAAACTGAGCAAAGACGGAGGGAAGGAAACGGGAGAACAGATCAGAGGTGGGCGGGCAGGGTCCGGAGGAGGAGGAGGAAGAGGAGGAGACAACGGAGAGGAGCAGTCAAGGACAGCAGCAGGAAGAGGGGGAGTAGAAAGAGGGGAGCGCACCCCAGCAAGAGCAGCAACCGAAAGGGAAGCAGGGGCCAAAAAAACCTCCATAGCAGGAACAGGGGGCGCAAGCACTGAAACGGGAGGGGAAGGAGCAACAGAGCCAGAAGGAGGAGCTGAGGAAGAAAGCGAAGCCTTCTTACCCGCCGGGGAAGAGGAAGGAGAGGAGCCAGGCTTACGCTTCTGACTTAAAGAGACCGGTGTCCCAGCAACCACGTACCGGGCAACGGATTCCAGTGTCTCAACAGGAGAAGCCGAACGAGAGCACACACGACGGCCGTTAGGAGAGCGATGGACATCCGCCCGCACCGACAGGCGGTGGGGAGAGCCGATAGATGGAGGAAGAGGATGGGAAGGAGGATCGGAGGGGGACGAGGAAGAAGACACGACAGACCGGGTAGAAGGAAGGGGAACCCCAGACAGAGGACCAGGAGGAGGATCCTTCGGGAGAGAACCCAAAGGGACAGAGGAGGGGGCAGTGGGCGCATCAGGGTCCAAGGCCCGGAAACAGTTGTGAGTCTGAGGAAGGCGGGAAGGACGAGGAGAGGAAGAGCGCAACACGCGAGCATAAGAGATATTAGCATAAGGCGGGAGCCGGCGAACCTGGCGCCTCGCCTCAGGAAAAGATAAACGCTCCCGGTGCTTCAAGTTGAGGACGGCTGCCTCAAGCTTGTAATGGACACACGCACGGGAGAAGGTAGGATGGGCCTCACCGCAGTTGAGGCAACGAGCCTGGGGAGAAGCGCACTCCGACTTAGAGTGACCTTCGCCACCACACAAAGGACAGAGAGAGACAGTCCCGGAGCAGCGGAGGGCACCATGCCCAAACCTCCAGCACTTGTTGCAGAGCCGAGGAGAAGGAATGTACTCCTGGACAGAGCACCTGGCACCAGCAAGAATGACAGGAAGGTGGAAGGGTCCTACCATCAAAGGTAATCTTCACAACCCGGAGGGGTTGACGGCGACTACCACGAGGGGGACGAGTAAACGTGTCCACCTGGAGAATAGAATGGCCCTGGGCAGCGAGGATATGTCGAATATCGTCGTGGCAGTCGCGCAGGTCCCGAACACCGGTCGCAACATGGGGCGGGAGCAAAATAGTGCCAACACTGGCATTCAACTGAGCGTTCTTCGAGACCCGAACGGGGGTCTCGCCAAGGCAGGATAAGGCAGCCAAGCGGGAAGCAGCATCCTGAGAAGGAGCAGCAACGACACGTGTACCGAGACGAGTGGGGTTGAAAGTAATGGAGGCATCCACGGAATCAATGAGATGTCGATGGAGGGAGAAATCGTCAGGAGGCGCAGAATCAAGAGGGAGGAGATCAAAATATTTGGCCCATGAAGCGGGACCAAACAAGGCTTGATAGGTAGCAGAACTGGAAGGAATCGAGCGAGGGCGGCCGTGACGAGGACGGCGGTGAGAACCCCCAGAGAGAGAGGGGTTAAAAGGCGCAGTAGTTACAACTAGAGAAGGAGCCGCGCCAGGGGACGAGGTAGTCACCACTGGGGGCTTGGGGCTCGACCCAACCACAGAGGAGGGAGGGGAGCCAGAGGAAGGAGTCAGAGAGGCCAAAGGAGGAGCAAGGTCGGGGCCCAATGCAGCGGAGGCTACAGAGCCCGGTCTTCCAATACGGACCGACTCGGGGGCTTGGTCGCCCACCCCACGAGCCTGAAAAGGTAAACCAGAAGAAGCCGAAGCAGGGGTAATCATCTTGACGAAAGAAGAATTCACTCACGAATGTGCCCCCACACCCACCATGGAGCCACAATTAGAGGCAGGACACCCAACAAGAAGCTATCGCCGATCTTGTCGGGGCCTCCTAGGGGTGCGTCGCGAGTATACGCCCCACAAACGCCACCTTAACAAACCGACAGTCCGTCGAGATCGGGTTCAGTGACGAAGTGGGGATTGACAATAAAAGGTTCCCCTCGCTCTCTACGTCGGGTACTGCAGTTCTACGGGTGCATGAGTATGCCTCCTCAAGCACCCGGGCGTCAAAATAGAAGAAGTCCAAGGGAAGAACCAGAACGAGCAAAAGGTCGGCAGGAAACGGCAAGCAGATAGGAGAAGAGGGGGGAGAAAAACGAAACAGAAGGAAAAGGAAAAGATGCCCAGCAGAATTGGAGAGGACGGCAGCAGGAGCACAAGGCTAGAAAAGGACAGAGGACTGTCCCAAGGAGCATCACACTCCGGCAGCCGCCCACAAAGCCCCCACACGGCGACAACGAGCTGAGCGGGGAGGGGGCCAGAGAGGTGTATGTGAGCCCCCCCAAGCATGATGGAACCACGGAGGGGGGCTGCGCAGATATGCGGCGCAGCTTGTGTGATGTCATGCTAGTTTTCATTTGGGGAGTTTTGTCCACTTGTTTGTCTATTTTCGTTGTTAACCAGAATAGGGGTTTGTTTTGGGGGCTCTTGTCTTTCTGGGTGCCTGTCCCTGTCAATGGTAGATATAGAATGCTCCAAATCACATGTGCTATTCTATAGGCCACTGCTCCTCGTGCCTTTCTGAGGAGGCCAGGTTCTGGCCCTTGGTCGCCGGTAAGCCCGGACCTCCACCCACATCGACTGGTGCCAAAGTTATAGATATTCCTATCAGCCTGGATAGCTCCGGGGAGCCGAAGGGGGGGGGGGGGGAAGCCGAAGGGGCTCCCCCCACCCCAGAGAAAGAAATGCTAGGCCTCTTGTTGTCGCATCCCCTCTATACAAAGTCCAGTTATGCTTCTACTGCATGGCATATCAAACAAATACCTTTTCATTATATTTCTTTGATTAATACTTTATAGTTTATATTAGAGGAAGATAGGTTAATTAGTTTAGGTAAGGAGAGAGTAGTTTAAGCTAGGTTGAACAGAACACGGTAGACGTTTTATTTATTACTTATTTCAGTTTTATTTCTTTTATAGTTTTATTTCGGTTTTTACACTTTATTCTCTATAGTTTTTATAGTTTTATTTCTACTCTTATTTGTTTTTTTATAGTTTTTATTTCTACTCGTACTTATTATTACTACATTAAACTAATATCAACTAAAACATTTTAAAGTAGTTGTAAGTCAATCTTATATAATTAGTATGCATGTAAAATCATACATTTTTACCTACTTTAACAAAAATAAAAGTTTTCCAGAAATTTTGGCTATGATTTTCAATGTATTTAATATATATATGGTTGTTATTAGTTAGTTTAGTTCATTTATTATGCACCCCATACCCATCTTGTGGGCGGTAGTGGAAAGGGTTACAGAGGCACATAATGGGCTCAGGGACTGAACCCCACAATTCATTTAGCTAAGCAAGTTACAATCTTGATGAGCTAGTTACAAAATTCAGTATAAGTCGTCACAACAATGGGTTCGAGATCTACCACAAGTACAGGTTCTAAATTAAGCAACTGTGTTATTATTATACATTTATATGTTTGTTATTGTTTAATATGCGAGATTACATTACAGTAAACCAAAACCACCAGGTATATGGGCCTGCGGGGCGCTCCAAGCAACAGCCTGGTGGACCAAACTCTCACAAATCAAGTCTGGCCTCGGGCAGGGCTTGGGGAGTAGAACTCCCAGAACCCCATCAACCAGATATATCAATCAGGTATATGACAGGTAAACACATCATTTCAGCAGGACTTTAATGTTTGGTCTTGATACTGGTCTTAGATGTGAAGGAACAGGTATGAGTATTTTGGTCAATGTGGAAGTTAACCCATTAAAAAACGGCTGCAATAAATACCACTTCCTGCAATCGTCACCCATGATGATGATAAAGGCCCTGGCAGAGACCCATACTAGGCAGCAATATTCCTAGTCATGTAATGCAGATGAATACTGCATTCAGTCCAGTTGAGTTCAAAAACTTAATTTTGACCCATTAATTTGACGATTCATTAGAGTCATCGACATCGAAGTTGTGATATCTTCTCTCTTCTTAGGGGTGGATATCAGTAGTGGTTCCCAATGTGTATCCGATTCATTATATGAGTCAGACACAGTTAATTTATAGAAAGACATCCTGGGAGCATACCTGGGCAGAGAATTGCCCATGTCAGGAGGAAGTGAACCGAAGGAAGTAGAATGTGATGCCTTGTGGAGGTCAGGTAGTCCAGAGTAGTCATCCGCCAGTGGTCCAGAGGAGAACATAAGCTCTTCCTCCAAATTCAACTCTAAAGATGCGTCTGATAACAGCTGCCGACTGTAAAATAAAAAAAATCAGTAAGTGCTATGAAAACAAATAACCAATGGAAAGGTAGTGTTCAAAGTATTAAAACTAACATGCTGTCATGACCTCATGAACCCAGCATCGCTGGCCAACCAAAGCCTGGCCAATTTCAAGCAAGAGTCTAGGGGAAGTAATAAAAACGGCTGATTACAACAACGCTAGTTCACTGGGGCATATAACTAGGTCACCGTAAAACTAATATATATATTATATATATTATTTACAGCACACTAAAGCTGATACTTTCATCAGAAAGAAGAGAGCAACACACGACTAGTAGTCCCATACAACAGTGATCACTTAACTGTCAACTCTAGTAGCAAATCAGCTTTCCATTTAGTAACTAACTCAACTATCAAATCAGTTAACAACTCGGTAACAAACTAATATTGAATCAATCATATCAGTAACGGCTTAAACATAGGCATAACTGACACCAGTCTCCAACCTGGCGCAGTGGTATACTATCCTACGTAACAGTTGGGAAGGGTGACAGGTAAAGGTGGGCAAAAGAACCAGTTACACTCTAACACAAACACTATCACAATTCCCACAATCACCGACCATCTGACCACTATTAGCCTGATCCATAAAGCATTACTAAACATTAAGAATTACATACACAATGTACAACCAGAAGACAAGACTTGTGACGTCTACCTCTCTGGTAAGGTATAATACACCCATTTCGTCCAACCATCACTGTAATGATGTATATAAGTTGTTACGAATAAAGTTTAGTTCTCATCCTGATAGGAGGTGATGTTCTAGAGTTTGATATAAAATGAATGAACCATATACAACTTTGTCAACAAACCCTCTTGTTATACCTGTTGTAAGAGTTAGAGGGGAAGACTTCATGTGGATCGTCTTGCACGGGTCCATCTTCAGCATACCGTTGCAAACCGTCATAATCCCACTCCAGTGATGGCATCGTGTCATCCTAAGAGTATTTTAAAAAAATATGAACATGGTCAGTATACAAAATGGTGGAGATAATGGTAGTGTAAATAACTATTACATAGTTTTTTAAATAAAACTAGTTAAGTGAAGGTATCCCTTTCTCTATGCCAGACTTGCCTCATTCATTCATTATTCCGTAAATATTATGACCATATCTCCCTTATTCTTCTCTCATTCAGTGATGAGGTTATATATCTTTACTAATGTATTCCTCATAACTGCAGTACCTTTCAACTCTGGTACAAGTCTGGAGGAATTCCTCTGAACTTTCTACAACTGTTTTCTTGTATACGAGATAAAACCTGTGTTAATGTTCCACATTCCAGAATTTGTCTGACACATGTTTATAGATAAGTGACCACTTATCAAGTACTACGGCAGGAGAGAAATCTAGCTCTTTATACCCTGCCTCCAAGCCATTTATACCTGGCATGCACACTGTCCCTCTTTACTACATCTCAAAATTATTAACGCTCTCATCACATTTCTTTTTTAAGTTATAGATGGAATTGGCTTAACTTTGCCAGCTGCCAGCATTAAACCCTAAAATCTCTAATGGGAAGGGATAAAGGCACTATTGAGGGCCAACCAGAAAGACATTTCATTCCATTTAACGTCCGATTTCGGGAAGGGCCTCTCAGTAGCTGCCTTGTGCTTACTCATGGCGCCACTTTGGTAACAACACTTCCTGAAATGGAATATAAATGTAGTAGAACTAGAAAACTGGATAAGGACTTACTCATGGGGAGACAATGACAGAAAGAGGGTGTGTGTGATTGATCAGAATATTGGTTGTGGGGTGTTGAGCAGGGTTGGGGGAGTGTGGGTGGGCAGTTAGAATGTGTTGGGTTAGAGTATTAGGGAGGAGTGGTGGGTGGGAGAGATGACCAGGGAAGCTGTGGTAATCAAGGGCCAGATTCACGAAGTACTTACGCAAGCAAGCACTTACGAACCTGTACATCTTCTCAATCTTTGGCAGCTTGCTTTACAATTATGAAACGGTTAATCAGCTGTGAAGCACCAGGAAGCTATTTATAATGATAACAGTCTATTGGTTAGGTTTCATGCTTGTAAACTGTTTAATAAATGTCACCAAAGGCGTCAAAGATTGAGGAACGATGTACACGTTTGTAAGTATTTGCATAACTGCTTCGCGAATCTGGTGCCAGGGTTGAGGTGTGGTGGTAAGGGAGATGGATGTATTGTTGGATTAGGTGGAAATAACAGTGGAAGAAGTGAAGGAGGTGGAGGCAACAGAGGTGATAGTGGATTAAATAAATATGTAGGTAGTTACCGGGTGGTTAATATGGGATACATTTCTTAATTTCAATAGCTGCCATAATTTGTTTACTCCAACTTTAGTATTTTAAGTTTTAAGTTAATATTATCAGGTATTCTCCGATACAAAACAAAAACTTGTCTGAAAATAACAGCGTTGAATGCAATGAAACTATTTTCTGGGTGAACCTCGGAAGCTCCCTGGAGCTATCGGGCTGATATGCGATACATTAGACCAGGGCTATAGTCAATGGCTTTAGGATACCAGGGACCACGCCCATGAACACCCCCCCCCCCTCCCCGTGATTGGAGGTTTATCTTATCTACTATTTACCAAGATTAGGTACCCAGAAATGTAACAAAAAACAGACCCTTCAAGGTTAAACAAAAGCCGAACAGTGCGGTAAAACTCCGTTAATTCCCAAGGAAACGAGCAAACATCACACCACACCGTCGCGTCGCTCGTCCACGCTCGTCGACACTTCGAATATGAACTGCACGGAGATCCAAACCCTGAGAACCAGCAGAAGAGGTCACTCGAAGCGACCAGCCCCAAAGAGGCAACGACCAAAGGGAACCCCCGCAGTTCAGCCAATGAACCAATGGAGAACAGTCTTAATGGAGCCGGATGGTCGAAACCTGAGCTACCCGACCCTCCGATGCAACAGCCAACTCGCCACGAATATCGGCACCTCGCTGCGAGCCTAATGGAAAGAGGGAACATGGCCGCTGCCTCCTGGCATGGGCAATTCTCTGCTGAGGTATGCCCCCAGGCTGTCTTTCTATCAATTGACATAATCAGACTTCTCATGAATCACATACCTTTTGAGCCGCTACTGATATCTACCCCTAAGAAGAGTTAACTCACAATCTCTGTGTCAATGTTTAGCTAACAAATCGTCAAAATCTTATCTAGCAAATGCATGGCCTTGAGTTAGTAAGAGCACCTGCAGACACATTGGGACTCACATTAGTGCGATGGCGAACCAACCGCGGGTTGTAGTGGACATGTTGGCCTGCGGGCGGCTCCAAGCAATAGCCTGTTGGACCAAGATATCTCAAGTCAATCTTGAGATATCGGGCTTAAGGGGAATACAAGAATTACCAGAGCTCACTCTAGGTATACTCCATGTATGAACCAGTTCTGGCGAGGTTTTTGACGAGGTATAAACCTCAAATTATGATATTAAATAAGTAATTATTTCCCTTCCCCACCTCTTAACCTCCTTTTACCTGGATGAAAGCTGGGTCCTCGTCTTCAAATTCGTTTGGATCCTGCACAAGATCCTCCTCCGGGAGTGATGTCAGGATGCCTTGAGGGCGGCGCGCTGGTGGTGTAGCGGTGGGCGTGGGCGGCGGCGTGGTGGGGCTGCCCACTTCTTTCCTCCAGTGTTTCCATAGTTTCCAACATATGAAGGAACCCACGCCCACTAAAATAATGATGCCGCCCACTCGAACTGCAAAAAAGAAGAAACAAAACAGTTAACATCAAATCACCTGTGAATTTATCCACCCCCTCACACTAGGCTGTTTAAAGCAGCGGCCGTCCTCCCTAGATGCCACCATCTGGTCACCACTTGGTCCGGGAGACATCTCCCGTCACGCAGGGTGCAGTCGCGCCTCCACAGATCTCCAGTATCAGCTCTTGATACTGGTAATGGCTCAAAAGGGCCACCACTTGCGAGCTATTCATGCCCGTGCCACCTTTTGGGTGGCTTCATCTTCATAACACATTCACAAGGGAGACATCTCCCGTCACGCAGGGTGCATTCGCACCTCCACAGATCTCCAGTATCAGCTCTTAATACTGGTGATGGCTCGAAAGGGCCACCACTTACGAGCTATTCATGCCCGTGCCACCTTTTGGGTGGCTTCATCTTCATCTTCTTCATCTGTTTAAAACACGGGAGACATCTTCCGTCACGCAGGGTGCAGTTGCACCTCCACAGATCTCCAGTATCAGCTCTTGATACTGGTGATGGCTCAAAAGGGCCACCACTTACCAATTCATGCCCGTGCCACCTATTGGGTGGCTTCATCTTCATCTTAACACAAGGGAGGGATGTCAAGGGAGACATCTCCCATCATGCAGGGTGCATTCGCACCTCCACAGATCTCTAGTATCAGCTCTTGATACTGGTAATGGCTCAAAAGGGCCACCACTTACGGGCTATTCATGCCCGTGCCACCTCTTGGGTGGCTTAATCTTCATCAATCATCAATCAATCCCTAGATGCATTCATCAATTGTAACATACTAGCTTGTTCTCGTATAAAAAAAGGCGAAAGATTTATGCGTTTTGAAGTGAAACATCCTAAGAGACATCGAAAGCAAGGAGACCAGTGGAGGGCGAGTTAACCGTTTCCGAGACCCGCCCGGAAACAATTACGGAAGCTCTCAAGGATCATCTCCCAAGCACATTCAAAGAGGAGTGGGAGTATGGAATACTCGAGATCTTACCCAAATACAGAGACCTCAACTTCCTGAAGGCACCCTCCAGGGAGTCTGGAGAGACAGGAGAGCATGGACGGGACCAAGGTCGACGGCACTTTAACACCTGCCCTTCACCCCAAATCCGGAGGTCCTCCTCCAGGAGAGTGATATATAAAAAAGAAGATAATGGAAAAATTTGACCTCTACGAGGTTAACATTTTTTTTCAACAGGAGGACGTAGAAATTATAGCCCTGGTAAAACCAATTTTTACAACTATAGAATATCTAAAAGACAAGTTGACGTTTGTTTGTTTGTCCAACGGGCAGCGAGGCTAAACACAGTCCCTGAATATTTTGTCCTAAAGGTGGTTCCCATTTTTTCAGCAGGTCTCCCAATCCTACCAGGACCTAGCCAACTGTCTAAACCGAGTTAACTTTGAACAGGCCAGAGAGTCTATGGAGACACGTTCCTTCTCAAAGCCTCGCATATGACAAATGTGCGAGCTCATCGTAGCCCGCCTCCTAATACGAGGTTAGGACCAGGTAATAATAGGTACATCCTTATGGGAAGGTTTCAGACGAAAGACAACTCCGAAACCAGGGACCCTCTAAAGATACGACGGAAGTCTAATCAGGACAGACGTCACACAGGTATGAAAGTTTTTTCTCAAAGGTACAGGTACCGTACCGTTTTCTGCAGTGAACCTTCTCAGGAAGGTACACTGCAGGCTTACTACAACAGAAGCCTTAATGCACTGAAGCCCTAGGTCTAAAAAGCCACAGAACAAGTGCAGCCACAACAAAAGCCAGCGGCCCCAAAACCCTTACGTTCAGTGCTCCTGATGAACAATGACGATGTCCCCTATTCTAGGCAGGCCTGTCCTACAACAACCCCCCTCCCACCCAGAACAGACTCTAACAGGAGAAAGAGCCGCAGAGACAACTTCCAATGGGTCACCTCGGCGAACAACCGGCAAGGTAGGAATAACAGACAAGTCACGAGTCGGATGGAGAGATTCATCACGACACAAACCGGATGACAACCAAGCGAGGAACAATAAGGACAGATCCAGAGAGAACCAAGGGTAACAGGAACGGGTTCGGCGACAACAGAGGCCAGAACAGGATCACCCCAGGCAACAACGAAGGCAATAACAGCAGACTATCCCTCCTGGAACAACAACAGACAGAGGTAATAATAATAGGGGCCAGAATTTTTTTCAGTAGGCAAATTTTTTCAGAGGCAACAATCTGAACCAGAACAACAAAAGACCCAAGCGCTGGAACAGCACGAACTGAGACCAACAGTTGAGAAGACAGACACAGAAGGTGGAACGGTAGAGATCTGAGAAACTCAGAAAGCCTCAGGAATTAAGGCAGAAAAGAGGGAAACTGAAACAGACAGTTGTCTCTGAGGTACCCCTAACTGAACAGGAGGGGAAACTGTTGGAAAGGGGACTTACGTTCGTGATAGGCCCTCCGGCGCGTAAGAAGAGAGAAGATACGATAGAGGATCTGTGCAACAACTTTGAAACTTGTATCGACAAAGTTTGCAACAACCTCCGGCCGGAGTAAGATAAGTCAACACTACAGCCACTATCACTGCACACTATACATGATGCCAATACCCTATACCCAGAACTGTAATGTCGACCTATTGATATTTTACTCACATGTACTTGGTTCCTCTGCCATGAAACCCACGGTTGTGTTGACTCTTGCTCTCTGCGCCACCTGCTTCGCCAACTGTTCCATCGCGAGTGTTCCTGGCTATAAATTTAATGATGAAGATTAAGCTACCCAAGAGGTGGCACGGACAAGAATAGCAAGTAACCTGGCTATAGATTGATTGATATTGAATAGCAAGTAACCTGGCTATAGACCACCACACTGCCTTTATATACTGGCCCTCATCTCACCTAATAGGAAAAGTTCAAATTCAAGTTCGTTTATTAAGACAATAAAATACACAAGAACAAAGATAACTGCAGAAAGCCTCTTGGCTCTTACGAGGCAGCTCCTATCGATAACTATCCAATCCCACTCGTATACTTGTCCAACCCGCTCTTGAAACAATCGAGGGACCCCACCTCCACCACGTTACGCGGTAATCGGTTCCACAAATCAACAACCCTGTTACCGAACCAGTATTTACCCAAGTCTTTCCTAAATCTAAACAATACCCATTGTTTCGTGTTCTGTCTTGTGTTGATACTTTTAATACTCTATTAATATCTCCTTTGTTGTGTCCATTCATCCACTTGTAAACCTCTATCATGTCACCCCTAACTCTTCGCCTTTCCAGTGAATGCAATTTAAGCTTTGTTAATCTTTCTTCATATGAAAGATTTCTAATTTGGGGAATTAACTTAGTCATCCTACGCTGGACACGTTCAAGTGAATTTATATCCATTCTATAGTAAGGCGACCAAAACTGAACTGCATAATCTAAATGGGGCCTAACTAGAGCAAGATATAGCTGAAGAACCACACCAGGTGTCTTGTTACTAACGCTTCGATTAATAAATCCCAGTGTCCTATTTGCCTTATTACGAACATTCATGCATTGTTCTTTTTTTTTTAAATTCTTGCTTATCATAACTCCCAGATCCCTTTCGTAATTCGACTTCGTAATCTCAACACCATCTAGCTCGTATCTTGTAACCATCATCATTACCTAGCCTCAAAACTTTACATTTATCAGCATTAAACTGCATCTGCCAATCCTTTGACCATTTAAAAACCCTATTTAGATCAACTTGAAGTGATAGCGAGTCTTCTTCCCTGTTAATTTCCCTGTCGATTTTTGTATCATCGGCAAATTTGCAAATGTTGCTACTCAAACCCGAATCCAAATCATTGATATATATTATAAACAACAGAGGTCACAGGACAGAGCCCTGAGGCACTCCACTTACAACATGTGCTTTTCGTTTAATTCTATCCAAATAGTTTCTGTATGTGGCTCAGTTTTGATTCCCTCTTTGAGACTACATTTCAAATTGTCCCTAACATACATTAGACAAGGAGGGGGAGTAACCATATATCTGTGTGAAATAGTTTAAATCCATTTGATATTCCGCTAAGAGTTCTCTATTTTCTACATTCATCCACGTTTCGGTAAGTGCAATAATATCTATTCCTTCTGTACAGATAAGAGCATTTAACTTGTTTATTTTGTTTCATAGACTTCTACGGATAAGTTTAGATTTAGGAAAGACTTGGGTAAATACTGGTTCAGTAACAGGGTTGTAGATTTGTGGAACCAATTGCCGCGTAACGTGGTGGAGGTGGGGTCCCTCGATTGTTTGAAGCGCGGGTTGGACAAGTATATGAGTGGGATTGGGTGGTTATAGAATAGGAGCTGCCTCGTATGGGCCAATAGGCCTTCTGCAGTTACCTTTGTTCTTATGTTCTTATGTTCTACTGTTAGTGTAATATACCCTAAGTGAATTGTTATTGAGGCCCTTCTCTTTCCCTGATCATTTTGCCAATTTGTTTCTCCAGCAAACATTTTTATTACCACCTCCTTCCTTCCTCCCTATTAATTCCTATACCACTATCTACTAACAGTTTAAACCCAAACAAACGCCTCTAACCACTGGTTCCAACGAGTTCGCAACAACCCCAGCCCTCGATAGATGCACCCCATCACGAGCATACCTTTTATTTCTTCCATAGAAGTGTTCCCAGTTGTCTATGAAAGATATTGCATTTGATTTGCAATATCTTTCTAGCCGGCAATTGACACCAAGTGCCCTCGACAACCATTCATTTCCAACGCTCTTTCTTGAAAGAATCCCACATATGATCGGGATTCCTCCCTTGCTCCTAATTCTATGGCTTTGTTAAATGTCTTTATCAGTTCCTGACTCCTAACTCGTCCAACATCATTACCCCCTGCAATCAGTATCCACAGTACCTACAGTGCCGAAGTCTGTGTACTCCCTAATCAAGACTCAACATCCTGCCTTTCCATCCCTAGCTACTGACCCATCACAATATACATGTAGTGTGTTTTCTGTAGGTAATTTCCTAATTAGACAATCATGTGTTGCCCTCAGCTCTCCTATCCCATACATACTTTTGTCATTTGCAAAGGAATAATTACTACATCTACGTTACAATCCTCCCGTGGTGGTGTGAATTGTCTCTTGGGTAAAGCAATACATTCTGGAATAACATCATACTCTAACATTAGAACAAAGTACTCATATGTTCTCTTATTATACTTTTATACTTTAGCTTACATGATTCATTATTTCCCACCTTTTGAACTGGGAGGATTAATTCATTAGCTCCCCCACCTTCATTAATCTAATGACAGGCTGCATTTATCTCTGAAAATCTATCCCCAATACTCTTCAGATTAAATTCCATCATTATCTCAGGATCCCCAAGAAATGGTATGATTAAGATTATTCTCATGGCTTTATTTTGTACCCTCTCCAACTTGCCCATCCTACCTTTACTAAAACAAGAAATGACAGGTACAGCATTTCTTGTTTTGGTAAAGGTAGGATGACAAGTTTGAGAAGGTACAAAATAAAGCCATGAGAATCTTAGGAGGCCCAAGAAATGCTATGATTGAGATAATGATTGAATTTAATCTGAAGATTATTGGGGATAGATTTTCAGAGATAAATGCAGCCTGTCATTAGATTAATGAGAGGTGGGGGAGCTAATGAATTAATCCTCACAGTTCAAAAGTGGGAATTAATGAGCAATGTATGATAAAGTATAGTAAGGAGAACATATATGATAGTACTTTATGTTCTAATGTTATAAAGTATGATATTCCAGAATGTATTTTTTTGCCCAAGAGGCAATTCACACCACCACGGGAGGATTGTATCGTAGATGTAGGAACTATTCCCTTGCAAAAGACAAAATAATGTACGAGATAGGAGAGCTGAGGGCAACATATGATTGTATAATTAGAAAATACCTACAATAAACGGAATAAACTGGTTGAACAAAACAGGGAATAGTGAAGCAGAAGATTTTCTAGAATTAATTGACGATTGCTTTCTTACGCAACACATTAAGGAACCAACACGGGAAAATAATATTTTAGATTTAGTGTTAACTAACAGGGAAACGCAAATTAATGACATCGAAATAGGGAGTGAGCTAGGGAGCAGTGATCACAAAGAAATCAGATTTAGCATAGAATGGAATAGACCAGTAGGAGAAAATTCTGTTAAAGTGCCAGATTTTCGAAAAGCTGATTTTAATAGCCTAAGAAATTTTTTGGGTCAAATTGATTGGAAAGGCTTGGGTATGGGGTGTGGGCCGGTCTTGGAGCGAGACATGAACCCAGCGATAGGTGACTTAAATGGGGATTTCGATGTGGATTCAATATATAACTTATTTAAGAATATTCTAAACAAAGCACAGGAACGTAGTATACCATACAAATTGAATAGATCGTATACTAATGACCCAAAGTGGATAACAAAGAATTTGAAGAACCTTATAGGTAAAAAGAGAGCTTGGTACAAAAGGATTAAAAATGGGGAGGTCACTTTAGAACAGGAATTCGTACAACTGGTTAGAAATGTTAAAAAAGAGATAAGGAAAGCAAAAAGAAACTATGAAGTTCGCATAGCAGGGCAAGCAAAGACAAATCCTAAAGGGTTTTTTCAGTTATATCGTACTAAGACTAGGGAAAGGATAGGTCCATTAAAAACTGAGACAGGTCAAATAACAGATAGTGATGAAGAGATGAGTAGTATTTTTAATAAATATTTTGTATCTGTATTTACTAAAGAGGAACTTAACAATATGCCTTCAGCCGAACAAGTCTATGTGGGTGGGGACGAGGACAGGTTGACGAGTTTAGCAGTTACCAGGGAGGATGTTCTTAAACAAATAGTAAAACTCAAACCAAACAAATCCCCAGGGCCGGATGAAGTGTTTGCCAGGGTGCTTAAAGAATGCAAAGAGGAGCTTTGTGACCCACTGTCAACCATATTTAATAAATCAATAGAGTCAGGCAGAGTGCCAGAGTTTTGGAAAGTTGCTAATGTGATACCAGTTTTTAAGAAAGGAGATAGATCACTTGCGTCTAACTATCGACCAATTAGCCTAACGTCTATTGTGGGAAAGTTACTCGAATCTATAATAGCAAATAAAATTCGTCTTCATCTTGAAAAACATAAATTAATAATTGAGTCGCAACATGGTTTTATAAATGGCCGTTCATGTTTAACAAATTTGTTATCTTTTTATTCTAGCATTGTTGAGGCAGTTGATAGTGGTAAGGATTGCGATGTTGTATACCTTGACTTTAGCAAAGCTTTTGATACAGTGCCACATGAAAGACTGATTAAAAAAATAGAGTCTCATGGTATTGGGGGTGCTATATTAAGCTGGATTAGGGCATGGCTATACCAAAGGAAACAGAGTTAGTATAAATGGAATCAAGTCAGAGTGGGAAAATGTTGTAAGTGGAGTGCCTCAAGGCTCTGTCCTGGGACCTCTGTTGTTTATAATATATATAAATGATTTAGATTCAGGTTTGAGTAGCAACATTTGCAAATTTGCCGATGATACGAAAATCGGTAGGGAAATTAATTCGGAGGAGGACTCACTATCACTTCAAGTTGATCTAGATAGGGTTTTGAAATGGTCAAAGGATTGGCAGATGCAGTTTAATGCTGATAAATGTAAAGTTCTGAGGTTAGGTAATGATGATAGAGTTACAAGATACGAGCTAGATGGTGTTGTGATTGCGAAGTCGGATTGCGAAAGGGATCTGGGAGTTATGATTAGTAAGAATTTAAAACAAAAGGATCAATGCATAAATGTTCGTAATAAGGCAAATCGGACACTTGGATTTATTAATCGCAGCGTTAGTAACAAGACACCTGGTGTGGTTCTCAAGCTATATCTTGCTCTAGTTAGGCCCCATTTAGATTATGCAGTTCAGTTTTTGTCGCCATATTATAGAAAGGATATAAATTCACTTGAACGTGTCCAGCGTAGGATGACTAAGTTAATTCCCCAAATTAGAAATCTTTCATATGAAGAAAGATTAACAAAGCTTAAGTTGCATTCACTGGAAAGGCGAAGAGTTAGGGGTGACATGATAGAGGTTTACAAGTGGATGAATGGACATAACCGGGGGGATATTAATAGGGTATTAAAAGTATCAACACAGGACAGAACACGACACAATGGATATAAATTGGATAAGTTTAGATTTAGGAAAGACTTGGGTAAATACTGGTTCAGTAACAGGGTTGTTGATTTGTGGAACCAATTGCCGCGTAACATTGTGGAGGTGGGGTCCCTCGATTGTTTCAAGCACGGGTTGGACAAGTATATGAGTGGGATTGGGTGGTTATAGAATAGGAGCTGCCTCGTATGGGCCAATAGGCCTTCTGCAGTTACCTTTGTTCTTATGTTCTTATGTTCTAATTATCAAAAGAAGGCACCAAACCGGGAAGGCTATGTAGCACCATCAAATACGCAAAATAATCAGAGGGCGCTAAATATCACCAAGGATGCCAATACGAGAACAAAAACGCATAAGGCGAACGATATCAAAAGTATCCGAGTCACCAAGAATTCTATCGAGGGACAGGTGACCGCGAGGGGCGGTCGGAAAGCAAGACACACGCTCATCCTGGAAGTCAGGACATTCAAGAAAGGACATGCACGACCGTAAGAGGGACAATGCAACTAGGACAATAAGGAGCAGGGCGGCGCTCCATCAAGTGACCATGGGTTAAGCGAGTATGGCCAATACACAACCTCGCCAGAGCCGTTTCCCACCGCCGGTTACGGTGGAAGGAGGACGGCCACGAGGAAACACAACATTTAAGAGTACGTAGCTTGTTACCAGTAACAGACAACCAAGAAGCCTGCCAATGGGCAAGGACTGAGGAATGGATAACCGGGTAAAAGTCGGAATACGGAATGCCTTAACGAGAGATGGGACAAGAGCGGACAGCCGCCTTCAAACGCCATAGCAACTTCAAATTCATTTGACGTTTTGGAGGACGAGTGCTGTGGAGAGACTGTGGATCGCGCAAAAGGGAAAGCAACGAAGAGAAAGGAAGCGCAGGCCCCTCAGAAAGTAAAGGAAGTACCTAAGCAAACATTAGTTGTGGGAGATTCCCAGATAAGGTATTTGGATAGAACGTTTTGTGCTAGAGATAGGGGGAACAGGTTAAGGGTTTGCTATCCCGGAGCTGGCATTGGTGATATTATAAACAACATGAATGATATTATGGCTGGTAATGGGAACAATCCCATTATTTGCATTAGCGTGGGAGGAAATGATGTTGGTCGAGTCAGGAGTGAGGAACTGATTCAGAGGTATAAAACAGCCATAGAGTTAGTTAGGAGCAAGGGAGGAATCCCGATCATATGTGGCATTCTTCCAAGAAAGGGAGTGGGAAATGAATGGATATCGAGGGCACTTGGTGTCAATTGCCGGCTGGAAAGATATTGCAAATCAAATGCAATATCTTTCATAAACAACTGGGAACACTTCTATGGAAGAAATGAAATGTATGCTCGTGATGGGGTGCATCTATCGAGAGCTGGGGTTGTTGCTGTTGCGAACTCGTTAGAAGTGGTTAGAGGTGTTTGTTTGGGTTTAAACTGTTAGTAGATAGAGGTATGGGAATTGATTTGGAGGAAGGAGGTAATAAAAGTATGTGTTTGTGGGAGAAAGGAATTGGCAAAACGATCAGGGAAAGAGAAGGTCCGCAAAATAACAATTCACTTAGGGTATATTGCACTAACAGTAGAAGTCTAAGAAATAAAATTAACGAATTAAATGCTCTTGTCTGCACAGAAAAAATAGATATTATTGCACTTACCGAAACGTGGATGAATGTAGAAAATAGAGAACTATTAGCTGAATATCAAATATATGGATTTAAACTATTTCACACAGATAGATATATTAGACGAGGAGGTGGAGTAGCCATATATGTTAGGGACAATTTGAAATGTAGTCTCAAAGAGGGAATCAAAACAGAGCCACACACAGAAACTATTTGGATTGAATTAAACGAAAAAGCTAATAATATTATAATAGGAGTAATATATAGGCCACCAAATTTAGACAGAATGGAAGCAAAGCATCTATGGGATGAAATATCTAGAGCATCTAGATCTAACAGTATTTATGTCATGGGTGACTTTAATTTTAGCGGAATAAACTGGTTGAACAAAACAGGGAATAGTGAAGCAGAAGATTTTCTAGAATTAATTGACGATTGCTTTCTTACGCAACACATTATGGAACCAACACGGGAAAATAATATTTTAGATTTAGTGTTAACTAACAGGGAAACGCAAATTAATGACATCGAAATAGGGAGTGAGCTAGGGAGCAGTGATCACAAAGAAATCAGATTTAGCATAGAATGGAATAGACCAGTAGGAGAAAATTCTGTTAAAGTGCCAGATTTTCGAAAAGCTGATTTTAATAGCCTAAGAAATTTTTTGGGTCAAATTGATTGGAAAGTCTTGGGTATGGGGTGTGGGCCGGTCTTGGAGCGAGACATGAACCCAGCGATAGGTGACTTAAATGGGGATTTCGATGTGGATTCAATATATAACTTATTTAAGAATATTCTAAACAAAGCACAGGAACGTAGTATACCATACAAATTGAATAGATCGAATACTAATGACCCAAAGTGGATAACAAAGAATTTGAAGAACCTTATAGGTAAAAAGAGAGCTTGGTACAAAAGGATTAAAAATGGGGAGGTCACTTTAGAACAGGAATTCGTACAACTGGTTAGAAATGTTAAAAAAGAGATAAGGAAAGCAAAAAGAAACTATGAAGTTCGCATAGCAGGGCAAGCAAAGACAAATCCTAAAGGGTTTTTTCAGTTATATCGTACTAAGACTAGGGAAAGGATAGGTCCATTAAAAACTGAGACAGGTCAAATAACAGATAGTGATGAAGAGATGAGTAGTATTTTTAATAAATATTTTGTATCTGTATTTACTAAAGAGGAACTTAACAATATGCCTTCAGCCGAACAAGTCTATGTGGGTGGGGACGAGGACAGGTTGACGAGTTTAGCAGTTACCAGGGAGGATGTTCTTAAACAAATAGTAAAACTCAAACCAAACAAATCCCCAGGGCCGGATGAAGTGTTTGCTAGGGTGCTTAAAGAATGCAAAGAGGAGCTTTGTGACCCACTGTCAACCATATTTAATAAATCAATAGAGTCAGGCAGAGTGCCAGAGTTTTGGAAAGTTGCTAATGTGATACCAGTTTTTAAGAAAGGAGATAGATCACTTGCGTCTAACTATCGACCAATTAGCCTAACGTCCATTGTGGGAAAGTTGCTCGAATCTATAATAGCAAATAAAATTCGTCTTCATCTTGAAAAACATAAATTAATAATTGAGTCGCAACATGGTTTTATAAATGGCCGTTCATGTTTAACAAATTTGTTATCTTTTTATTCTAGCATTGTTGAGGCAGTTGATAGTGGTAAGGATTGCGATGTTGTATACCTTGACTTTAGCAAAGCTTTTGATACAGTGCCACATGAAAGACTGATTAAAAAAATAGAGTCTCATGGTATTGGGGGTGCTATATTAAGCTGGATTAGGGCATGGCTATACCAAAGGAAACAGAGAGTTAGTATAAATGGAATCAAGTCAGAGTGGGAAAATGTTGTAAGTGGAGTGCCTCAAGGCTCTGTCCTGGGACCTCTGTTGTTTATAATATATATAAATGATTTAGATTCAGGTTTGAGTAGCAACATTTGCAAATTTGCCGATGATACGAAAATCGGTAGGGAAATTAATTCGGAGGAGGACTCACTATCACTTCAAGTTGATCTGGATAGGGTTTTGGGGTGGTCGAAGGATTGGCAGATGCAGTTTAATGCTGATAAATGTAAAGTTCTGAGGTTAGGTAATGATGATAGAGTTACTAGATACGAGCTAGATGGTGTTGTGATTGCGAAGTCGGATTGCGAAAGGGATCTGGGAGTTATGATTAGTAAGAATTTAAAACAAAAGGATCAATGCATAAATGTTCGTAATAAGGCAAATCGGACACTTGGATTTATTAATCGCAGCGTTAGTAACAAGACACCTGGTGTGGTTCTCAAGCTATATCTTGCTCTAGTTAGGCCCCATTTAGATTATGCAGTTCAGTTTTGGTCGCCATATTATAGAATGGATATAAATTCACTTGAACGTGTCCAGCGTAGGATGACTAAGTTAATTCCCCAAATTAGAAATCTTTCATATGAAGAAAGATTAACAAAGCTTAAGTTGCATTCACTGGAAAGGCGAAGAGTTAGGGGTGACATGATAGAGGTTTACAAGTGGATGAATGGACATAACCGGGGGGATATTAATAGGGTATTAAAAGTATCAACACAGGACAGAACACGAAACAATGGGTATAAATTGGATAAGTTTAGATTTAGGAAAGACTTGGGTAAATACTGGTTCAGTAACAGGGTTGTTGATTTGTGGAACCAATTGCCGCGTAACATTGTGGAGGTGGGGTCCCTCGATTGTTTCAAGCACGGGTTGGACAAGTATATGAGTGGGATTGGGTGGTTATAGAATAGGAGCTGCCTCGTATGGGCCAATAGGCCTTCTGCAGTTGCCTTTGTTCTTATGTTCTTCTTATGTTCTTCCTTGGCGGCAGCATCCGCACGCTCATTTAAAGACACACCAATATGGCTGGGAACCCAACAAAACTCAACCGACTTAAATTTACTGTGAACGAGAAACAACCAATGCTGGATCTCGACAACTACTGGATGAAATGGATTAAAGGACTCGAGAGCCATGAGGGCACTACGAGAGTCAACAACAACCACAAAGAAAGACTGACAACGAGAAAGCAGGAGACGAAGAGCAGAGAGAATAGCATAAAGTTCCGCTGTAAAGATGCTAGTCTCCGGAGGCAAGCGACACATAAGTGCGATCAGGAAAAACAACAGAGTAGCCAACACCGTCCGCTGACTTAGACCCATCAGTGAAGACAGAAACGGAGCGGAAGTGAGAAGAAAATTGCTCGAGGAAAAGGCGTTTTAGAACCGTAGGAGGGGTAAAAGCTTTAGTGATACGGGTCAAGGATGTACAAAACCGCGGAAGAGGGACCCTCCACGGGGGCAAAGAAGGAACAACACGAGGAGAAACATCAGAAATACGAACGGAAAGAATCCTGTAGGCGAGATAACCGGACAGAAAGAGGGAGGTGGTGAAGAGGAACAGGAACCGCAGGAGGGGTAAAAGTTAAAGCACGACAGAGGCGAGAGGAAGGATGTTGCAAGGACCGCGCAAGATAGCGAAGACAGTAGCGATCACGGCGGTCCTGGAGAGACAGGAAGCCAGTGTCAACATACAAGCTAAGGATGGGAGTCGAACGAAAGACACCAGAACCGAGGCGCAACCCAGTATGGTGCAAAGCATCAAGACGGCGAAGAGTAGAAGGAGAAGCAGACGAGTAAGCAGGGCAACCATAATCGAGCTTAGACAGGACGAGAGAGGAATGTAAAGCAAGGAGAGCGCACCTATCTGCCCCCCCAAGAAGTATGGGACAAGACCCGAAGGAGGGTAAGGGCCTTAGAGCACTCAACACGGAGGCAAGAGATATGGGGAGACTAAGACAAACGAGTGTCAAGGAATAACCCCAAAAGCTTCGCGGAATCTTTGTATTCAAGGGGATGACCATAAAGTGACAAAGAGGGACGAAGAACAACCCGTTTCCGCGTAAAAGTCATGGCACAAGTCTTAGAAGTAGAGAACTTGAAGCCATGACCGGTGGCCCAAGACGACACGGCATCAATTGCAAGTTGAAGCCGGCGTTGAAGGAGAGGCGAATCATCACCCTAACAACAAAGGGTAAGATCATCGACAGAGAGCGGAGAAGACACCAGAAGGAAGAGAGGAAAGAAGACCATTGAGGGCAACCAGAAAAAGAGTAGTGCTCAGAACACTACCCTGGGGCACACCTTCGTATTGCTGAAAAGAGGGGGGAGAGAGCGGTACTAAGGCGCACCCGAAAGGAACGACGAGAGAGGAAGCTGCGGAGAAAGAGAGGGAGATGACCACGAAGGCCAAAAGAATGAAGTTGAGATAGGATATGATAACGCCAAGTGGTGTCGTAAGCCTTTCTAGGTCAAAAAGGACGGCAACAACGGAGGTCTTCGCAGCAAAAGCAGTACGAATATAGACCTCCAAGTTCACCAGGACATCTGTCGTGCTGCGGCACTTGCGGAAACCAAATTGAGAAGGGGAGAGGAGGTGATGGTGTTCCAGGAACCACAGCAGACGAACGTTAACCATACGTTCAAAGAGTTTGCAGACACAACTTGTGAGAGCAATAGGGCGAAAGTCCTTAGGGGAAGTACCCAGAGATCCCGGTTTGCGAACAGGGAGGACAACGGCATCGAGCCAGTCCTCAGGGACTGACGACGACTCCCAGATCCGATTATACAGACTCAGTAAATACCGAGACGTGCTCGGAGGGAGATGGCGAAGCATCTCATAATGAATACCATCGGAGCCCGCCGCCGTAGAACCGCAGAGGGCCAGGGCAGAACGAAGTTCAGAGAGAGAGAGAAGGGATCATTATAGGGAAGCTGAAGATGAGTGCAGAAATCTAAAGGACGAGACTCGAGGACAGGTTTACGAAGAAGGAAAGATTGGGGAAGATGAAGACCAGAGCTAACAGAAGGAAAGTGGGAACCCAGTTCGGAAGCGACCTGCAACGGGTCTGCCACAAAAGTATCATGGAGGTGAAGGACCGGTGAAACATCGGGAACGAACTTACCCGCAATCTTGCGGATACGCTTCCAGATCTGGGCCAGAGGGGTTTCGGACGTAATTGTCGAGACATAAGATGCCCAACATTCACGTTTAGCCGTACGGATGGCCCTACGGGCCACCGCACTCGCTTTCCGAAAGAAAAGAATCGGTCGTCTGCCTACGGCGGTGCCTCTTCCAGGCTGCACACTTACAGCGGACAGCCCGAGCACAGTCCGCATTCCACCAGGGAACGCACTTCCGTGGACCCCGAGAGGAAGAGCAAGGAATAGAGCGGAGGGCAGCGTTGAAGACAGTGTCATGAAAAAGGAGGAGAGCGCGAGAGAGGGGCAGAAGGGAGAGGTCAGAAAGAGCAGCACTGAGGGTAAATAGGGTCCAGTCTGCCTTAGCAAACTGCCACCTAGGGAAAGAGAGGGAAGGGCGAAAAGAGAAAAAGGAAACAAGGATGGGGAAATGATCACTTCCATGGAGGTCATCAAGAACCTGCCACGTGAAATCTAAGTAAAGAGAAGAGCAGAGAGAAAGATCAAGACAAGAAAGGGTGCGAGTCCGAGAGTCCAAATGAGTGGGCTCACCAGAATTCAGAAGAGACAGGGAAGAAGAGAGGAGAAACGGCTCAAGGAGGCGACCCCGGGTATTCGTCAGAACGTCACCCCAAAGAGAATGACGACAATTGAAGTCACCCAGCAGGAGCACAGGCTCCGGCAAGGAGTCTAGGTGGTGTTTCGAATCAGGAAGAGAGAGCGGGACACTCGGGGGGAGATAAATGGAACAAACTGTGTACCATTTCCCCACAAAGATACGAGCAGCAGAACAATGGAGAGGCGAAGGAAAAAGTAAAGGAACAAAGGGAACATCAGCCTGAATCAAGAGAGCAGAAGAATTAGAAGCCCCAGCAATGGCTGGGGGGGGGGGGGGGAGAAAGGAATAGCCACGAAAACGACCAGGACGAGCACCAAGCATTGGCTCCTGGAGACAGACACAAAGGGGCGAAAACCGCGAAATCAGAAGTTGGAGTTCGAGGAAATTGGCGTAATAACCTCGAACGTTCCATTGAAGAATGGAGAACGACGAGAAGAGAAAGGACAAAAACAGAGAGCAGGGAAGAAACAAAGGCGAAAGAGCAACAGAGCACGTTAAAGAATATCAGGGTCGGGATCAGGGTCAGCAAAGTCAGGGTTAGGGGCATGGGTAAACTGAGCAAAGACGGAGGGAAGGAAACGGGAGAACAGATCAGAGGTGGGCGGGCAGGGTCCGGAGGAGGAAGAGGAGGAGACAACGGAGAGGAGCAGTCAAGGACAGCAGCAGGAAGAGGGGGAGTAGAAAGAGGGGAGTGCACCCCAGCAAGAGCAGCAACCGAAAGGGAAGCAGGGGCCAAAGAAACCTCCATAGCAGGAACAGGGGACGCAAGCACTGAAACGGGAGGGGAAGGAGCAACAGAGCCAGAAGGAGGAGCTGAGGAAGAAAGCAAAGCCTTCTTACCCGCCGGGGAAGAGGAAGGAGAGGAGCCAGGCTTACGCTTCTGACTTAAAGAGACCGGTGTCCCAGCAACTACGTACCGGGCAACGGATTCCAGTGTCTCAACAGGAGAAGCCGAACGAGAGCACACACGACGGCCGTAGGGGAGCGATGGACATCCGCCCGCACCGACAGGCGGTGGGGAGAGCCGATAGATGGAGGAAGAGGATGGGAAGGAGGATCGGAGGGGGACGAGGAAGAAGACACAGAAGACACGACAGACCGGGTAGAAGGAAGGGGAACCCCAGACAGAGGACCAGGAGGAGGATCCTTCGGGAGAGAACCCAAAGGAACAGAGGGGGCAGTGGGCGCATCAGGGTCCAAGGCCCGGAAACGGTTGCGAGTCTGAGGAAGGCGGGAAGGACGAGGAGAGGAAGAGCGCAACATGCGAGCATAAGAGATATTAGCATAAGGCGGGAGCCGGCGAACCTGGCGCCTCACCTCAGGAAAAGATAAACGCTCCCGGTGCTTCAAGTTGAGGACGGCTGCCTCAAGCTTGTAATGGACACACGCACGGGAGAAGGTAGGATGGGCCTCACCGCAGTTGAGGCAACGAGCCTGGGGAGAAGTGCACTCCGACTTAAGAGCGACCTTCGCCACCACACAAAGGACAGAGAGAGAGACAGTCCCGGAGCAGCGGAGGGCACCATGCCCAAGCCTCCAGCACTTGTTGCAGAGCCGAGGAGAAGGAATGTACTCTTGGACAGAGAACCTGGCACCAGCAAGAATGACAGAGGGTGGAAGGGTCCTACCATCAAAGGTAATCTTCACAACCCGGAGGGGTTGACGGCGACTACCACGAGGGGGGACGAGTAAACGTGTCCACCTGGAGAATAGAATGGCCCTGGGCAGCGAGGATATGTCGAATATCGTCGTGGCAGTCGCGCAGGTCCCGAACACCGGTCGCAACATGGGGCGGGAGCAAAATAGTGCCAACACTGGCATTTAACTGAGCGTTCTTCGAGACCCGAACGGGGGTCTCGCCAAGGCAGGATAAGGCAGCCAAGCGGGAAGCAGCATCCTGAGAAGGAGCAGCAACGACACGGGTACAGAGACGAGTGGGGTTGAAAGTAATGGAGGCATCCACGGAATCAATGAGATGTCGATGGAGGGAGAAATCGTCAGGAGGCGCAGAATCAGATCAAAATATTTGGCCCACGAAGCAGGACCAAACAAGGCTTGATAGGTAGCAGAACTGGAAGGAATCGAGCGAGGGCGGCCGTGACGAGGACGGCGGTGAGAACCCCCAGAGAGGGGTTAAAAGGCGCAGTAGTTACAACTAGAGAAGGAGCCGCGCCAGGGGACGAGGTAGTCACCACTGGGGGCTTGGGGCTCGACCCAACCACAGAGGAGGGAGGGGAGCCAGGGGAAGGAGTCAGAGGCCAAAGGAGGAGCAAGGTCGGGGCCCAATGCAGCGGAGGCTACAGAGCCCGGTCTTCCAATACGGACCGACACGGGGGCTTGGTCGCCCACCCCACGAGCCTGAGAAGGTAACCCAGAAGCAGCCGAAACAGGGGTTATCATCTTTACGAAAAGAAGAATTCATTCACGAATGTGCCCCCACACCCACCATGGAGCCACAATTAGAGGCAGGACACCCAACAAGAAGCTATCGCTGATCTTGTCGGGGCCTCCTAGGGGTGCGTCGTGAGTATACGCCCCACAAACGCCACCTTAAGAAACCGACAGTCCGAGATCGGGTTCAGTGACGAAAGGGGGATTGACAATAAAAGGTTCCCCTCGCTCTCTACGTCGGGTACTACAGTTCTACGGGTGCAAGAGTATGCCTCCTCAAGCACCCGGGCGTCAAAATAGAAGAAGTCCAAGGGAAGAACCAGAACGAGCAAAAGGTCGGCAGGAAACGGCAAGCAGATAGGAGAAGAGGGGGGAGAAAAACGAAACAGAAGAAACAGGAAAAGATGCCCAGCAGAATTGGAGCGGACAGCAGCAGGAGCACAAGGCTAGAAAAGGACAGAGGACTGTCCCAAGGAGCATCACACTCCGGCAGCCGCCCGCTAAGCCCCCACACGGCGACAACGAGCTGAGCGGGGAGGGGGTAGACAATGGAAGCAAAGCATCTATGGAATGAAATATCTAGAGCATCTAGATCTAACAGTATTTATGTCAAGGGTGACTTAAATTTTAGTGGAATAAACTGGTTGAACAAAACAGGGAATAATGAAGCAGAAGATTTTCTAGAATTAATTGACGATTGCCTTCTTACGCAACACATTAAGGAACCAACGCGGGAAAATATTTTTAGATTGTGTTAACTAACAGGGGAAACAAATTAATGACATCGAAATAATGAGCTAGGGAACAGTGATCATAAATAAATCAGATTTAGCATGGAATGGAATAGATCTGTAGGAGGATATTCTGTTAAAGTACCCGATAATCGAAAAACCGATTTCAATAACCTAAGAAATTTATTGGGTCAGATAGATTGGAAAGTCTTGGGTATGGGGTGTGGGCCGGTCTTGGAGCGAGACAAACCCTGCGACAGGTGACGTAAAAGGGGATTTCGATGTGGATTTAATATATAACTTATTTAAGAATATTCTAAACAAAGCACAGGAACGTAGTATACCATACAAATTGAATAGATCGAATACTAATGATCCAAAGTGGATAACAAATAATTTAAAGAACCTTATAGGTAATAAGAGAGCTTGGTACAAAAGGATTAAGAATGGGGAAGTCAGTTTAGAACAGGAATTCATACAACTGGTTAGAAATGTTAAAAAAAATTAGGAAAGCAAAAAGAAACTATGAAGTTCGCATAGCAGAGCAAGCAAAGTCAAATCCTAAAGGGTTTTTTCAGTTATATCGAACTAAGACTAGGGAAAGGATAGGTCCATTAAAATCAGAGACGGGTCAAATAACGGATAATGACAAGGAGACGAGTAGTATTTTTAACAAATATTTTATATCTGTATTTACTAAAGAAGAACTTAACAATATGCCTTCAGCCGAACAAGTCTATGTGGGTGGAGATGAGGACAGGTTGACTAGTTTAGCAGTTACCAGGGAGGATGTAATTAAACAATTAGAAAAACTCAAACCAAACAAATCCCCAGGGCCGGGTGAAGTGTTTGCCAGGGTGCTTAAAGAATGCAAAGAGGAGCTTTCCGAGCCACTACCATATTTAATAAATCAATAGAGTCAGGCAGAGTGCCAGAGTCATGGAAGGTAGCTAATGTGATACCAGTTTTTAAGAAAGGAGATAGATCACTTGCGTCAAACTATCTGCCAATTAGCCTAACGTCCATTGTGGGAAAGTTACTTTAATCAATAATTGCAAATACAATTCGTCTCCATCTTGAAAAACAAATTAATAAACGAGTCGCAACAGTTTTACAAATGGCCGTTCATGTTTAACAAATTTGCTAACTTTTTATTCCAGCATAGTTGAGGCAGTTGATAGTGGTAAGGATTGTGATGTTGTGTACCTTGACTTTAGCAAAGCTTTTGATACAGTGCCACATGAAAGACTAATTATAAAAATAGAAGCTCATGGTATTGGGGGTGCTATATTAAGTTGGATTAGGGGATGGCTATTCCAAAGGAAACAGAGTTAGTATAAATAGGGTTGTCAGAGTGGGATAATGTTAGTGGAGTACCTCAGGGCTCTGTCCTGGGACCTCTGTTGTTTATAATATATATAAATGATTTAGATTTAGGTTTAAGTAGCAACATCTGCAAATTTGCAGGCGATACAGAAATCGGTAGGGAAATCAACACGAAAGAAGACTCGCTATCACTTCAAGTTGATCAAGTGTAAATAGGTTCCAGTCTGCTTTAGCAAACTGCCACCTAGGGAAGGAGAGGCGAGGGTGAAAAAGAAAAAGGTAACAAGGATGGGGAAATGGTCACTGCCATGGAGGTCATCAAGAACCTGCCACATGAAATGAAAGTAAAAAAAGACGTCGATCAAAAGAAAGATTAAGACAGGAAAGGGTGAGAGTCAAGAGTCCAAATGCGTGGGCTCACAAATTCAGAGAGAGGGAAGAAGAGAGGATGAACGGCTCAAGAAGGCGACCTCGAGTGTTCGTCAGAACATGACCCAAAAGGGCATGGACGACAATTTAAATCACCTAGCAGGAAGGAGCACAGGTTCCGGCATGGAGTCCAGCAGGTGTTTCAGATCGGTAAGAGAAAGCGCGACACTCGGGGGGGGGGGGGGGGGGAAGAGAGGAGAGAAAGTTATAGCCACGAAAGCGACCAGGACGAGCACCAAGCATCGACTCCTGGAGACAGACAAAGAGGCGAAAACCGCGAAATCAGAAGCTGGAGTTAAAGGAAATTTACGTAATAACTACGAACGTTCCATTGAAGAATAGACATCAACGAGAAGAGCAAGGACAGAAACAGAGAACAACGAAGAAACAAAGTCGAAAAGGGAATACAGCACGTTAAAGAAGCACAGGATCAGGGTCAGCGAAGTCAGGGTTAGGGGGTCATGGGTAAACCAAGTAAAGAAGGAGGGGGGGGGCGGATGAGGACTAGAGGACCGACCAAGGGTGGAAGAGTAGGGTCCGGAGGAGGAAGAGGGAATAACCAACGGGTCAAGGACAGCAGGAGGAGGGGGCAGAAACAAGGGAGGCACCTCAGCAAGGGCACTAACTGAGAGGGAAGTGGGGACCAAAGAGTGGTCCATAGCAGGAACAGGGAAAACCACCGAAATGGGAGGGACGGAGCGAGAGAGTCAAAAGTAGAGGGCGAGGAAGAAAGCAAAGCTTTTTTACCCGCCTTGGAGGAGGAAGGAGAGGAGCCAGGCTTATGCTTCCGACTCAAAAGAAACAGGTGTTCCAGCAACTACGTACAGGGCAATGGATTCCAGTGTCAACAGAAGCAGAACTAGAGCATACACGACGGCCGTTGGGAGAGCGATGGACATCAGCCCGTACCGACAGGCGGCGTGGAGAGCCAATAGACGGAGGAGAATGATGGGAAGGAGGATCGGAGGGAGACGAGGAAGAAGACACAGGAGACATGACAGACCGGGCAGAAAGAAGGGGAACCTCAGAAGAAGGACCAGGAGGGGGACCCTTCGGGACAGAACTCAAAGGAACAGAGGAGGGAGCAGTGGGTGTATCAGGGTCTAAGGTCTGGAAACGGGTTTGAGTCCAAGGAAGGTGGGAAGGACGAGGAGAGGAAGATCGCAACACACGAGCATAGACGTTAGCATAAGGTGGGAGCCACTGAACCTGGCACCTCGCCACAGAAAAAGAAACGCTCCCGGTGCTTCAAGTTTAGGACGGCTGCCTCAAGCTTGTAATGTATGTATGCACGCACGGGAGAAGGTAGGGTGGGCCTCACCGCAATTGAGGCAGTGAGTCTGGGGAGAAAGTGCTCTCCGACTTAGAGTCCCCCCCCCCCCCAAAAATAAATAAAAATAAATAAAAATAAATAAAAATAAAAAAAATAAAATTAAAAATAAAAATAAATAAAAATAAATAAATAAAAATAAATAAATAAATAAAGAGAGAGGAGAGAGAGAGAGAGAGAAGCGAAGGGCACCATGCCCAAACCTCCAGCACTTATTACAGTGCCGAGGAGAGGGAATGTACTCCTGGACGGAGCACCTGGCACCAGGTGCCAGCAAGAATGACCGAGGGTGGAAGGGTCCTACCCTTCTCTCTAATCTTCACAACCCGAAGTGGTTGACTGCGACGACCACGAGGGGGGGATGAGTAAATGGTCTACCTGGAGGACAGAATGGCCGTGGGCATAGAGGATATGACGAATATCTTCGTGGCGGTCCTGGAGATTCCGAATACCGATAGCAACATGGGGTGGGAGTTGAATAGTGCCAACACTGACATTCAACCGAGCGTTCTTTGAGACCCGAACAGGGGTCTCGCCAAGGCAGGACAAGGCGGCCAAGCAGGCGGCTGCATCCTGCGGAGCAGCAGCAACGACATGTGTACCGAGACTGGTGGGGGTGGAAAGTAACAGACATGTACGGAATCAACAAGGTGCCTATGGAGGGAGAAATCGTCAGGAGGTGCAGAATCAAGGAGGGAGGTGATCAAAGTATTTGGACCTCTAAGCAGGACCAAACAAGGCTTGATACGCATCAGTACGGGAAGGAATCTGGCGAGTGTGGAGGTGTCGAGAACCCCCAGGGAGGTGAAAAGGCGCAGTAGTCACAACTAGAGATGGAGCCGTGCCAGGGGACGAGGTGGTCACTACTGGGGGGGCTGGGAACTCTACCCTACCGCAGAGGGAGGGGTGAGCAGTCAGGAGGGTCAAAGGAAGAGCAAGGTCGGGGCCCAATGCAGCAGGGGCTACAGGGCCTGGTCTTCCAACAGTCCAACTCAGGTGGGGCCTTGGTCTACCACCCCACGAGCCCGAGAAGGTACAAGGGAAACATTACCCGCCATAAAACGAGGAAAGACTCATTCACGAATGTGCCACCACACCCATCATGGAGCCACAATTAGAGGCAGGACACCCAACAAGAAGCTATCGCCGATCATGCCGGCCCCCCCCTCCCCCCACCCTCCAGGGGTGCGTCGTGAGTATACGCCCCACAAACGCCACCTTAAGAACCGTCAGTCCGTCGAGATCGGGTTCAGTGACGAAAGGAGGATTGACAATAAAAGGTTCCCCTCGCTCGAGACGTTGGGTACTATAGTTAAACGGGTGCAAGAGTATGCCTCCCCAAACACCCGGACGTCAAAATAAAAGAAGGTCTAAAGAAGAATCAAAACAAGGAAAAGGTCTGCGGGGAATGACAATGAGAAAGGAAATTAGGAAGAAAAACTAAACGGAAGGAAAAATAGTCTTCCAGCAAAATGTGAGGACAGCAGCAGGAGCACAAGGCCACAGAATGACAGGGGGTCCACACCACGGAGCATCACTCCGACAGGCGCCCACCAAGCCCCCCTCTTGGCAGCAATTAGAAATAGGTTAGGAGAGTAGTTTAAACTAGGTTGAACAGAACAGGCAGATTTTTCTTATCCGTTTAATTTCAGTTTTTATACTCTATTCTATAGTTTACAGTTTTATTTCTACTATTTGTTAACTTATTACTACATTTAACTATATTACCACCATAATACCCAGATAATCAACTAAAAAGTTTTAAAATAGTTATAAGTCAATCTTTTATATCATTAGTAGGCATTTAAAGTCATTTTTACCTATTTTAACAAAAATCTATATTCCAGGTATTTTTGGCTATGCTGTTCATTATATATAATGTTATACATATATACGTTTTGTTATTGTTTAATGTGTGATCACATTACAGAAAACCAAAACACCAGGTATATGAGAGGTAAACATCACTTCAGCAGGACTAATGTTTGGTCTTTAGACTGGTCTTAGATGTGAAGAACAGTTATGAGTATTGTGGGTGAAAATTAAAGTTATGAAAGTTAACCATTAAAAAAACTGCAATAAATACTTCTTCCTGCAACCGTCACTATGATAAATTTCCTGGCAGAGATCATGTCCACCCATACCAAGCAGCAATATTCCCGTCATGAAATGCAGACTAATACTGCATTCAGTCCTGTAGAGTTGAGTAACTGAACTTTGACGATTCGTTACCTAAACATGGACACACAGGTTGCGAGTTAATCTTCTTAGGGGTTGATATGAGTAGCGGTTCCCAAGGTATATCCGATTCATGAGTTCAGTCAGACAATTTTATAGAAAGACATCCTGGGACATACCTGGGATGAGAATTGCCCATGCCAGGAGGAAACAGACTGCTGGATGTAGAACGTGATGCATTGTAGAGGTCAGGTTCTTCTGCCAGTAGCCCAGAGGACACAAGCTCCTCCTCCAAGGCCAAAAGATGCGTTGTCCGGCAACAGCTGCCGTCTGTAAAATATATAAAAAAAATCAGGAAGTGCTATGAAAACAAATAACCAGTGGTAATAAAGATAATGCTCAAAGGATTAAAGCTAGCATGCTGGCATGACCTCATGAAACGAACATCGCTGGCAAACCAAAGCCTGGGCAATTTCGAGCAAGAGTCTAGGGGAAGTAAACACACACACACCACATTACGGATGCACACTAAAGTCGATACTTTATCAGAAAGAAGAGATCAACATGACTGCTAGTAGTCCCATACAACGGTGATCACTGTCAACTAGCAAATCAGCTATCCATTTAGTGATAAACTCCGTTAACTATCTTACCAGTGAACCTACACATCAGTTAATAATTAACAAATCTATATTGAATCACTATCATATCAGTAACTGTTTAAACAGATGCATAGCCGACTCCAGTCTCCAACCTGGCGTAGTGGTACACTATCCTAGTAACAATTTGAAGGGTGACCCATAATGGTGGGTAGAAGGACATTGACCGTGGACATTTTCAAGAGGAAACTAGATTTATTCCTCCAAGGAGTGCCGGACCAACCGGGCTGTGGTGGGTATGTGGGCCTGCAGGCCGCTCCAAGCAACAGCCTGGTGGACCAAACTCTCACAAGTCGAGCCTGGCCTCGGGCCGGGATTGGGGAGTAGAAGAACTCCCAGAACCTCATCAACCAAGTATCAACCAGTTATCAACCAGAAGTACCAGTTATTCTCTGTAACACTATCACATAATACCCACAATAACCGACCATCTGATCACTATTAGCTTAATCAACATAACATTACTCTCGGACACTTAACATTAAGAATTAAATACACAATAATATACAACCTGAGTTAAAGACGTGTGACGTCTGCCTCCCCGGGAAACCAGGGAAGTAGTGACCTGCCAGCGTCCTGGACGGCCGAGAATGACTGTTGCCAACAAGGCAAGTCACTCCACCCTTCGTTCCACTAAGAACAGAATAACACAGTGAGCATATTTACAATAAGTTCATACAGATGTACATAATAAAATATATTCTATATGCAGCACTGCAAGGTATTTAATCATATACGTCGATATGTGTGAAAACACAAGTAGTCATTTGTATATACAAGTTGTACACCTGCTGGAGACGTTTACCAAGAGTCAAGGGGGGGGGGAGAGTGGAGGAGTTCCAGCAGTTAGGCGGTCACCGGTTGTTTGACCTATTTACCGTATATTTATACCGTCAATATATGTATGTATGAACCTAAACATCTGTTATTCTGTACGATAATGTGTTTATAAGAGTAAGCTTACGAAAATATAGTCACTGAGCTTATGACCTCCACATACACCAACACCAATATTTACATGACGTATGTGGGGTCATAACACATGCATATATAAATATCTTGTGTTATTACTCATTTTGTAGCTACAGGAAGAGAACTCTTCCATTCACCTGGACTGTATAAGGGGCCTAAATGAGCATTCATTTAGGCCCCTTAACTCGACGTTTGGTTCATCCCGCAGCACCAGTTCTGCGAACCAAAAATGGCCAACTAGATACTCAGATTAGTCACCGGAGCTTCAGCATTCAAGCAAGCTCGGCATCTCGCCCATTTAAAGTTTGAGAATAACTTCTGCTGTCTTGATTCGCTCTGATGTTTTTTTTATCCCCCTTACCCTTTTCATTGCCTGTCCTCTGTACTGCTGCCCGTGTCTTTGTGAGTAAATGGTACACGGTTTGTTCCATTTATCTCCCCCCCACTGTCCCACTTTCGCTTCCCGATCTTAAACACCACCTGGACTCCTTGCCGGAGCCTGTGCTCCTGCTAGGTGATTTAAATTGTCGACATGCCCTTTGGGGTGATGTGCTGACAAACACCCGGGGTTGCCTTCTTGGCAACTTGAGTTACTTTACAATTTATTGATATATTTAAGTTTTGTTTTGTTAGTTTTATAAAACTGTAATATCAATATAGCTATAGGTTAAGTACTAATTGTAATTAAGAAGCAATAAAATTATTATCTTCAAAATCTAAGACGGTTAGGTGAGGTTGTGGTTTTCTATTCAGTTTTTCAGGTAAACTCAAATATTAGTTAACAGTTAGTAACAAACAGTTAACGATTCTTCGCGGCAGGGGATCGTATTCCAGGGACCTGCCCGAAACGCTACGCGTACTAGTGGCTGTACAAGAATGTAACAACGCTTGTATATATCTCAAAAAAAAAAAAAAATATTCACAATATATTTGACAGTACGATTTAATACTAAGTGAAAATAAGTACAATTCCTAACTGCTATGAATAGTACATAATTGCACTTATTTGTCTTCATACATTTACCACCTCATTTTTGGAGGACGGGCTGCAGAGGCACAGGAAGTAGGGAATTGTTATGGTTACCTTAATCAAGAAAACATCCAGAAAGTAAGCAAAGCAATGAAGATAACTTCAAGATTCACAGAGAGAAAAGAACTAAAGCAGCAAACGACTCCTCAAAGTACTCATACCTAGAGGGAGGGAATTATCAGGGGAAAGTGCCAAGCTAGTAGGACTGTATAATTAATAATAATAATGAATTTTGTCCGGGGACAAGAAGCCAGAATGTATTCATACACGGTAGACTTATGGCCCCTTCCCCCTCTCCAAGGCCGAATTACTGACCCCCCCCCCCTGGATGCAACCCCATAACAAGCTGACTATCTCCTGAGTACCTACTCACTGCTGGGTGAACAGAGGCATTAGGTAAAAGGAAATGTGCCCAGCCTTTTAATTCTCTCCTGCCCGGTATGCGCAACCCGTACTCGACTCAAGTCTATTCCATCCAGCGGTCCACCCCACAGACGACCAGTTTTGTTGCCTGCCTGGCTGCGTTGACGTGGCAGTTCTGACATGGGGGCCATCTTCCTCCTGTTCAGCGTGTGAACTCCGTGGGCCTGGAGTTCACTTGTAAGGCTGATTATCCGACCATCGAGATGGTGATGTGTGACATGCTTCGTGTCCCGGTGGAAGCTGTTTACGGTGTGGAGCTAGTTTCGGCCCATCGGGTTGTTATTAAGTTCGTGGGAGAGGACGAGTACCGGGACTTCCTCCGTCGGTACGGGGGGCGTACGTTGCCGTTGCCAGACGATGCCGGCTCTGTGGCGATTTCGGACCGCAGTGGTGCCCTGACTTATGTCAGTATCCATGGTGCGCCCCTGGAATTCCCTGATGACCTCCTCCGGCGTTACTTCGGGGGGTTTGGTACTGTTGTCAGCGTGCGGGTGAACACGCTCTCCTCGGGGCGGTATGCTGGGAGGCGTACAAACATTCGCACGTTGGGGATGCGCCTGCGGTCGGATATACCTTCTTCTGTCCGGCTTATGGGGTACTACGTCCGGGTGTATTATGCCCGGCAGCCTCGTACCTGTTTCCGGTGTGGCCTGTTGGGGCATCAGGCTGCCGGGTGCTCTGAGGCCCCTGCTGCTCCTGTCAACTTGTTCCGCGACGAGGATTTCCCGCCGCTCCCTCTGGAGGCAGTCTCCGGTGATGTTGATGAGGTGGTGCGCGTCCCGTCTGCTGCTGCTGCTTCCCCGGCGGCGCCTGCCGTTCCTCCGGTTGTTGCCGTCCCTCCTCCGGTTCTTGAGGTACCGTCGGTTGGTCTGCCTGTTCCTGTTGCTGTCCCGGCTGCTCCCGTGGGCCTTCCTGAAGCTCCCTGTGTGACGTCGCTGTCTTCTCCCTCGTCTTCTGATGCTGCGTCTGGCCCTGTGTCCGTGACTCGGGTCCCGGATGTGCTTGGTGTGCTTGGTGCTGGGGTGACTGCGGAGCCTCCTGCTGTGTGTGGCCCGGTTCCCCCTGTGGTAGAGGCTGCTGCCGTCCTGGCGTCGGTTCCTTCGGCTCGTGGTACCCGTGTTTCTGGGTCACTTACCGGCTCGGACGATATCCGGCCGGTGCCCAAACGTTCCCGGCGTTCGTCTTCTTCCTGGGCCGACGTTGGTGACTTCAGTGACTGTGGGGCTTCGGGTGTTGACAGTGTGGATACGGATGCGTCGATGTCTCCACGGTTCGTGGTGGCGGAGGTCCATGTGCCTGCCGGTGCTGGTGCCTGTGTCTCGGACGTGTCTTCGGTTCTTTCTCCGCCAGGGGACTCTCCACAGTGGGGGGTGGTGGCTTCCACTGCCAGGGATGGTGTGGACGCTGGTGCTGGGCGTGGCCTGGTGGTGCCGTTACGGAAGGATGCGCGCCGTCCGGGTTCCCTGCTGTCGTCTGGTGATGTGCCCGGGGCCGCGGGTACCCCTGTGGTGCGGGTGCCCGTTGGGGCCCTGGGGGACGTGTTGCCGGCGTCTGTGATGCCACCGGGTCACTGGTCGAAGATTGCCGAGTTACTGCTGTCTGACGGACCGGAGTGCTTTCGTGGGGGGCAAGTTCCCTTCCTGTGGGGGCGAGTGGCGACTTCTCGCCTCATGAGTAATACCATCTGGGTCCCCAGTTTGCAGGTGTTTGTTGCCCCGGTTCCGGATGTTATGGCGTCCCCGGTGGATGGACGAGACCCTTGGCAATGGGTGCTCTGGGAGGCGTTCCATGTAAGATTCCCGCGGGCCAAGTTCCCGGACAAGTATGTGCTCTGATTTCTTGTGTATTTGCTCTATGACATGCTGTGTGCCCTTCTGGCTGTTTGTTTGCCCTGTTCTGTTATGTGCTTCTGCCTCTCCCTTTGTGCGTAGCTTTGCCGTGTGGCATATTAGTTTCTAGTGCTTGGCGTCACTCGTTTCGCGTTTTGGCTTAGCATTACGCCTTTCCTGGCTTTGCGATTCACCCTTCACGGGTACGCCGGGGCGCATCCGATCCCACGATCGTCGTCGCCCCTAACTCAACAACAACAACAACAACACCCCACAGACGCATTCATAATTTTTTACATGCTGTTCATTCAAAACAGGAATTTTCTGAAATAAAAATTAATATTATAATATATTAGTATATTTGTCATATATAGGCATAGGTTAGGTGTTTAGGTTTGTTGGTGATTATTTGTATTTGTAGTACGTGGGTGAAGCATTTACAGCGTTGTGGTTCGAACAAAATTCGTCACTGAAGCACTTGTTCCGGAAGTGTTCGAACGTCATCAGTTGTGAGTCGTGTGTAAACCGTTTTTCATTCATAAACAGGTTTGGTAAGTACATGGAATCACTTTTGGGTCTTTGTTTGGAGGACGGGCTGGGTATTCGAACCCTTGAATTCTAAATTGTGCAGCCCGTCCTCCAAACAAAGATCCAAAAGTGATTCCATGCACCTGCCAAACCCCCTGTTTATGAATGAAAAGCGGTTTACACACGACTCACAACTGCTGACGTTCGAACACTTCCGGAACAAGTGCTTCACTGACGAATTTTGTTCGAATCACAACGCTATAAATGCTTCACCCACGTACTACAAATACAAATAATCGCCAACAGAACCTAAACACCTAACCTAACCTAACCTATGCCTATATATGCACAATATGCACAGGGCTGCCCTTACATTTAAGTCCCATAGACCGGGTCACCGCGCACGCAGGGTACACGTACAACATTATCCTCTGCGGCGGGTGGATCCAGGGAAACCTTAGGGAGTAGGCCATATAATAGGCAGTCTGGAGTCCCCTACCTTATCCCCTGCTAAATCATTACCCAATATTACATTAACATTAGGGAAAGGTAGGTACGAAGTGACTCCGACTGTACAAACACTCTTGTGGAAATCAGATTCCAGGGTAACCTTATGGAGGGGTACTGCTCGAGTATCACTAGTGACACCCTCAACCAGTACCACCTCTCCAGTGTCGAGAGTCCCCAAACCGGACCTGCGGTCTGAGTCGGGACCCTAGGTCCTGACTGGTTTGGAGTGGAGACGGGTTCAACTAAAAATGGGCACACAGGAAATGATTTCGACATTCAGTAAACACTTACCGAGTGGTTAACTGAATGCCCGAGAGCCCAATACTGGGTTGATGATAGTAATATTTTAAGATTGGGAAACTTTAAACTAAATGACCACACAAGTAGCGATTTTGCGTTCAGTAAACACTTACTGAGTTGTAAACTGAATGCCAGAGCCGGTCAATACAAGGTTTGTGATAGTAATATTTTATTTTTTTACGATGGAGAAACTTTAAACTAAAAAATGAGGTCACATGGAGGGATATCTATGTTCAGTAAACAGTTACTGAGTTGTAAACTGAATGGTTGAGCCAGTCAATACATGGTTGATGATAAACTAAACTAAAAAATGAGCTCACATGAAGTGATTTTCACTTACTGAGTTGTGAACTGAATGCCTGAGCTATCCAATACATTGTTGGTGATAGTAGTATTAATTTAAGATGGAAAACTTTAAACTAAACTAAAATGAGCACACGTGAAGTGATTCCCTCGTTCATTAAACACTTACTAAGTTGTTAACTGAATGTCTGAGACACCCAATACATGGTTGATAGTAGTATTAATGACATTGATAATACGAGGTCTTGAACTAGATACTACCAGGGGAACAACAAAGCTGCGATATTGAAAAGAAACTGAACTGAATTTGAAAGTTGATTAATATATGTAATGTGAAGCCAATCTACTGGAAAACAGTAAGCAAACTTTATTTGAAAAGAATATGAGAAGACTGAAAAGCTGGGCGCGGGAAAATGGGTAAAAATAAGAAGTAATGATCATCATAAACATAACATAAGATATCCATGACCATAATTAATACAGTGTGAACTCTCTTAAACTATGCTCACCGTGAAATCTCGTCACTATGCATAACTTGTCACTCTGCGAAACAAATTATTGACTATAGTGCGACAGTGAGAATAAAAATGACCACTTATGTTTTGGAGTGCTATTTAAGTCAAGAAATACTGTAAAGGATGATTATTGACTAAAGAAAATTTCGCGGATTGCTGGTGTTTGATGTGATGAACTGCTTAAAGGAACCATATTTGCTAGAAAAAAAATTCCTGTGAAAAAATGCGTGTTATATGTTTTGACTATCTAGCTAATAGCATATTGCCTGGCTAATAATGAAATGTCACATTTTGTCTGACTCACTTAGCACAAGTGAAGAGCAAACATTGAAAAACTT
>NC_091179.1:22899540-23004540 GCF_040958095.1 Procambarus clarkii
TGGGCCTATTTATTTATTTTATTTATTTATTTATTTTATTTATTTATATATATACAAGAAGGTACATTGGGTTAGTGAGAATACATTGGATAGTACAGTATTTACATTCTTGTAAAGCCACTAGTACGCACAGCGTTTCGGGCAGGTCCTTAATCTAGCAGATAATTTTAAGTAGGTAATTTCAATCAGAATTGATAAATGATAAAGATACATTACAAGAGAAAAATGAGATGAGAGTGATAAGTAGTTATATTAAAGCACATTGTTATATTAAGGCTCTGATTGATTACATTGACAGCTTGATTAGTAATTTAAACAAGGTTAATAGACACCATATTAGGCCCACCTGACAGCTGGTGCATGCGGTTCTAGTCGCACTTTTCACTACTTCTGCCACCTCCCCTCCACATCCGTGGGCTCGCCGCAGCGACAACGACCGACATGGGGTCGACCTTGTACATCCTACGTCAGGCAGGATGTTGTTGCTCTGCCACTTTGAGGCCGCCTCGCGGCCAGCGGGCATCGCCCTTCGGGGTGGGGGGTGGGGGTTCCAGCCAGCTGGCCTGCGGTGGGGGTGCAGCGCCGGTCCCCAAGTGTCCCGCTGTCCGCAGCTAATACTTTGCCCAGTCTAGGTGCTAGTAAGCCCTACCTTTAGTCAGGAAACCCTTCTACTTATTCCTGGTCGGCCTCTGTTAAGTGTTATGTGGCCTATTCACTTGATTGAACATTTGTGTCCTGACTGTTATAACTAGTTTTATATAATTACATTACATTGACATTAGGTTTCTGCAGAACGTGTTTACCATGTCACTAGGCTAAGCTTACTCACTTAATACGGGTGTGCATTTTAAGTTAAACATTAGTACTCAGTAGACATGGATATGTTACATTTGTTCCTACTTATATATATTTACATGTTCTGCAGAATTTAATTTACCATCTCCAATTTGTAATAAATAAGCCCCAAACTGTTGGCGTCTTTTTCCCCCTGAGCAGAAATGCCTACTAATTACACTAATGTTACTGACATAATCCTTTCCCTTAAAACCAAGTCTAGTGCCCTTGAGGAGATACCAACTTTAATTTACAAAAAAGCCTCCAGATCTTTAGCCCCTGCTATTGCATTGCTCTTCAACAAGTCACTTGAACTCCAAACCTTTCCAGATATTCTTAAAAAAGCGAGAGTAACCCCTGTCCACAAATGTGGTGATCTCACTGATGTTAACAACTACAGACCTATATCAATTCTGCCTAACTTGTCAAAAATATTTGAAAAACTAATCTACAAGCAGCTTTATTCTTATCTAGCCAAACTCAATATACTTAGCTCTTGTCAATATGGCTTCAGACCCCAATAAAGCACTAACGATGCACTTATTAGTATGATTAACTTGATACATACAGCTCTTGATAAAAATGAGTTCCTTGTTGGGTTATTTGTAGACCTGCGAAAGGCTTTTGACACTGTCAACCACCAAAACCTTCTTAAATTACATCATCAGAGGTCACTCCCTGCAGTACCTCAAATCTTACCTTACTGACAGGCTCTAGTATGTTTCTGTGAATAATTCAATTTCTCCCACCCTACCCATCAACATTGGTGTTCCCCAGGGCAGTATACTTGGCCCTCTCCTCTTTCTCATCTACATTAATGACCTTCCAAATGCCTCCCAACATCTCAAACCAATTCTATTTGCTGACGACACGACCTTCATTTACTCCAGTCCTGACCCCCTTGCTCTAAATGTCACAGTGAATACTGAGCTAAATAAAGTCCATCACTGGCTAACTGCCAACAAACTCACCCTCAATATTGACAAAACTTTTTATATTTTGTTTGGCAATAAATCTTCAAATCAAATAAATCTCAGGATTAACAATACCCAAATTTGTGACAAAGTAGACGGCAAATTCCTTGGCGTTCTCATTGACCGCAAGCTGAATTTCCAAGGACACATTCTAAATATATAAAAAAAAGTTTCAAAAGCTGTTGTCATTCTTTCTAAGATCAGATATTATGTGCCTCGCCCTGCCCTGGTGACACTCTATTATTCTCTCATCTATCCTTATCTCAACTATGGTATTTGTGCTTGGGGGTTCTACTACCCAAAATCATTTACGTCCTCAATCCTGACCTTAAAAGCTTCCTAGAAGGTTGTAACAGATCCCATGAGCACCACACCAGGAGCAATTACCTATTTGATATTCCAAGTGTACGACTTAGTCAAACTAGAAATGCTTTACAAATCAAGGGACCTCGAATGTGGAATGACCTTCCCAATTATGTTAAAGACTGTACCTCTCCCAACCAATTTAAGATTAAAACTAAGTTCTACGTAATTAACTCAATGTAAACTACCTCATCCCCAAAATATCAACCCATGTTTTCTATTTTAAACAATGCTGTTTTGTTGACCAAATTGTATTTTTGCTTTTTTTCTGCCATGTTTTCCCTCCTTTTTTTCCATTTTTTTATTATTTTTTCTCAACACAATTTATACTTTAATCTCAATTAGTACTAAGTTTTAGTCTTAGTGTTTTTCCTGCCCGAAACGCTTTGCGTAATAGTGGCTTTAGGCATTGTATGTACTAGCTCTATCTATTAATCCAACAACTTTTGTATCTTACCTTGTATGTATGTACTTTACCTGAATAAAAATTTGTGTTTGTATTTGTATTGATATAATAAATATGGTAGAGAGTGGGTCGGAAAGCTCCTCTTTGCATTCTTTAAGCACCCTGGCAAACACTTCATCCGGCCCTGGGGATTTGTTTGGTTTGAGTTTTACTATTTGTTTGATAATAACATCCCTGGTAACTGTTACACTAGTCAACCTGCCCTCGTCCCCACCCACATAGACTTGTTCGGCTGAAGGCATAGAGTTAAGTTCTACTTTAGTAAATACAGAAATAAAATATTTATTAAAAATACTACTCATCTCTTCGTCATTATCCGTTATCTGACCTGTCTCGGTTTTTAATGGACCTATCCTTTTCCTAACCTTTGTTCGATATAACTGAAAAAAAACTTTAGGATTTGCCTTTGCCTGGCGTGCTATACGAACTTCATACTTTCCTTTTGCTCTCCTTATCTCTTTTTTAACATTTCTAACCAGTTGTGCGAATTCTTGTTCTAAACTGACTTCCCCATTCTTAATCCATTTGCACCAAGCTCTCTTTCTACCTATAAGGTTTTTCAGATCCTTTGTTATCCATTTCGGGTCATTTGTATTTGATCTATTTCATTTGTAAGGTATACTACTTTCCTGTGCTTTGCTCAAAATATTTGTAAATAAGTTATATTTTGAATCCAAATCAACATCCTCCTCTACATCACACATCGCGGGGGTTCACTTCTTGCTGCAGGACCGGCCCACCCCCCAATGCCCAAGATTTTCCAATCTATTTGCCCCCCAAAATTTCTTAGGATATTAAAATTAGCTTTACGAAAGTCTGGCTTTTTAACAGAATTTTCTCCTGCAGACCTATTCCACTCTATGCTAAATCTGATTTCTTTGTGATCACTGTTCCCTAGTTCACCCTATAGTAATAGTATACGCTACATAGAGTAGCTTATACTATTACTACCCCGTCAAATAATCTTATATAATTCATAGTCATCCTACATATAATTACGAATATGTTAATCACATAACATAAAAATTATTGTTATTAATATACTATATTCTTATACAGTAAAACAGTATTTCATTACATCTTATTTTTTTAACATTATTCAATAAAGTTTTGATATATAATCTAGTTGTTTTGGGGGGTAGAAATAGCCTAAGCTACTCTATCCCTTTGAGATGTATTTCTTTCTTATCTCAATAAACACACTTGAACTTGAACTTGAACTAGTTGTACATTAAAATGCATAATTTATGCCTTTGGACCTGAATGTAATAGTACTTAAGCTCATTAGTCTAATCTCCGGGGCTAGATTTATCTCAGAAAACCTATCCCCAATTCATCATTCATTAGTACATACTGAAGTACATACTTTAGTGTATATAATAATGCATGATATACATGCATTATTGTATAGTATCTTACTGGCTATTCATGCCCGTGCCACCTCTTGGGTGACTTAATCTTCATCAATGACATAAGTATATCACGTGTGTGACACAGGTTTCCCTCTCCTTCCTCACCGTTACTTTACCTTACCTTGGCAGTTGTGTGTCTGCTGCGGTCGTGTGCAGTTGTAGTGCAAGCGCTCCTGCATATTGTGACTTTGCGCTCAATTTGGCCTGAAGAAGACTTTGGCAAAGCTGCCTACTGATATCCTAAGGACTTCTAACGCATTTGCCGTGTGGGAGGACGAGTGCTTTAAATTTGAACCTGCAGTTCGATCGAAAGGCAAAGCAACGAAGCGCAGGTCCCTCAAGGTGTTCAAAAGAGAAAGGAACTAAGCGAATTTTGTTGTGGGAGATTCCCAGGTAAGGTATTTAGACAGAACGTTTTGTGCCAGAGATAGGGGAAACAATGGGTTTGCTATCCGGGGGCTGGAATTGGAGATATTGTTGACAACATGAAAGATATTATGACGAGAAATGGGAACAAACCATTTATTTGTATTAGTGCTGGGAGTAATTATGTATGACGAGTTAGGAGAGAGGAACTGATACAGAGGTTCAACAAAGCCATAGAATTAGTTAGGAGCATGGGAGGAATCCCGATCAAATGTGGCATTCTTCCAAGAAAGGGAGTTGGAAATTAATGGTTGTCGAGAACACTTGGTGTCAATTGCCGGCTGGAAAGATATTGCAAATCAAATGTAATATCTTTCATAGATAACTGGGAACACTTCTTTGGAAGAAATGAAATGTATGCTCGGGATGGGGTGCATCTATCGAGGGCTGGGGCTGTTGCTGTTGCGAACTCGTTGGAACCAGTGGTTGGAGGCGTTTGTTTGCGTTTAAACTGTTAGTAGATAGTGGTATAGGAATTGATATGAAGGAAGGAGGTAAGAAAAGTATGTGTTTGAGGGAGAAACAAATTGGCAAAATGATCAGGGAAAGTGAAGGGCCTCAAAATAACAATACATTTAGGGTATATTACACTAACAGTAGAAGTCTAAGAATCAAAATAAACGATTTAAGTGCTCTTGTCTGCACAGAAAAAATAGATATTATTGCACTTACCGAAACGTGGATGAATGTAGAAAATAGAAAACTATCACCTGAATATCAAATAAATGAATTTAAACTATTTCATACAGATAGGTATATTAGACGAGGAGGGGGGAGTAGCCATATATGTTAGGGAAAAATTTGAAATGTAGTCTCAAAGAGGGAATCAAAACTGAGCCACAAACAGAAAATATTTGGATAAGAACATAAGAACATAAGAACAAAGGTAACTGCAGAAGGCCTATTGGCCCATACGAGGCAGCTCCTATTCTATAACCACCCAATCCCACTCATATACTTGTCCAACCCGTGCTTGAAACAATCGAGGGACCCCACCTCCACAATGTTACGCGGCAATTGGTTCCACAAATCAACAACCCTGTTACTGAACCAGTATTTACCCAAACAAAGAACAAACGTAACTGCAGAAGGCCTATTGGCCCATACGAGGCAGCTCCTATTCTATAACCACCCAATCCCACTCATATACTTGTCCAACCCGTGCTTGAAACAATCGAGGGACCCCACCTCCACAATGTTACGCGGCAATTGGTTCCACAAATCAACAACCCTGTTACTGAACCAGTATTTACCCAAGTCTTTCCTAAATCTAAACTTATCCAATTTATACCCATTGTTTCGTGTTCTGTCCTGTGTTGATACTTTTAATACCCTACCAATATCCCCCCGGTTATGTCCATTCATCCACTTGTAAACCTCTATCATGTCACCCCCAACTCTTCGCCTTTCCAGTGAATGCAACTTAAGCTTTGTTAATCTTTCTTCATATGAAAGATTTCTAATTTGGGGAATTAACTTAGTCATCAGTTAACTTAGGCCACCAAATTTAGACAGAATGGAAGCAAAGCATCTATGGGATGAAATATCTAGAGCATCTAGATCTAACAGTATTTATGTCATGGGTGACTTTAATTTTAGCGGAATAAACTGGTTGAACAAAACAGGGAATAGTGAAGCAGAAGATTTTCTAGAATTAATTGACGATTGCTTTCTTACGCAACACATTAAGGAACCATCACGGGAAAATAATATTTTAGATTTAGTGTTAACTAACAGGGAAACGCAAATTAATGACATCGAAATAGGGAGTGAGCTAGGGAGCAGTGATCACAAAGAAATCAGATTTAGCATAGAATGGAATGGTGGGGACGAGGACAGGTTGACGAGTTTAGCAGTTACCAGGGAGGATGTTCTTAAACAAATAGTAAAACTCAAACATGAAAGCCACATGAAAGACTGATTAAAAAGATAGAGTCTCATGGTATTGGGGGTGCTATATTAAGCTGGATTAGGGCATGGCTATACCAAAGGAAACAGAGAGTTAGTATAAATGGAATCAAGTCAGAGTGGGAAAATGTTGTAAGTGGAGTGCCTCAAGGCTCTGTCCTGGGACCTCTGTTGTTTATAATATATATAAATGATTTAGATTCAGGTTTGAGTAGCAACATTTGCAAATTTGCCGATGATACGAAAATCGGTAGGGAAATTAATTCGGAGGAGGACTCACTATCACTTCAAGTTGATCTAGATAGGGTTTTGAAATGGTCAAAGGATTGGCAGATGCAGTTTAATGCTGATAAATGTAAAGTTCTGAGGTTAGGTAATGATGATAGAGTTACAAGATACGAGCTAGATGGTGTTGTGATTGCGAAGTCGGATTGCGAAAGGGATCTGGGAGTTATGATTAGTAAGAATTTAAAACAAAAGGATCAATGCATAAATGTTCGTAATAAGGCAAATCGGACACTTGGATTTATTAATCGCAGCGTTAGTAACAAGACACCTGGTGTGGTTCTCAAGCTATATCTTGCTCTAGTTAGGCCCCATTTAGATTATGCAGTTCAGTTTTGGTCGCCATATTATAGAATGGATATAAATTCACTTGAACGTATCCAGCGTAGGATGACTAAGTTAATTCCCCAAATTAGAAATCTTTCATATGAAGAAAGATTAACAAAGCTTAAGTTGCATTCACTGGAAAGGCGAAGAGTTAGGGGTGACATGATAGAGGTTTACAAGTGGATGAATGGACATAACCGGGGGGATATTAATAGGGTATTAAAAGTATCAACACAGGACAGAACACGAAACAATGGGTATAAATTGGATAAGTTTAGATTTAGGAAAGACTTGGGTAAATACTGGTTCAGTAACAGGGTTGTTGATTTGTGGAACCAATTGCCGCGTAACATTGTGGAGGTGGGGTCCCTCGATTGTTTCAAGCACAGGTTGGACAAGTATATGAGTGGGATTGGGTGGTTATAGAATAGGAGCTGCCTCGCATGGGCCAATAGGCCTTCTGCAGTTACCTTTGTTCTTATGTTCTTATGTTAAACCAAACAAATCCCCAGGGCCGGATGAAGTGTTTGCTAGGGTGCTTAAAGAATGCAAAGAGGAGCTTTGTGACCCACTGTCAACCATATTTAATAAATCAATAGAGTCAGGCAGAGTGCCAGAGTTTTGGAAAGTTGCTAATGTGATACCAGTTTTTAAGAAAGGAGATAGATCACTTGCGTCTAACTATCGACCAATTAGCCTAACGTCTATTGTGGGAAAGTTACTCGAATCTATAATAGCAAATAAAATTCGTCTTCATCTTGAAAAACATAAATTAATAATTGAGTCGCAACATGGTTTTATAAATGGCCGTTCATGTTTAACAAATTTGTTATCTTTTTATTCTAGCATTGTTGAGGCAGTTGATAGTGGTAAGGATTGCGATGTTGTATACCTTGACTTTAGCAAAGCTTTTGATACAGTGCCACATGAAAGACTGATTAAAAAAATAGAGTCTCATGGTATTGGGGGTGCTATATTAAGCTGGATTAGGGCATGGCTATACCAAAGGAAACAGAGAGTTAGTATAAATGGAATCAAGTCAGAGTGGGAAAATGTTGTAAGTGGAGTGCCTCAAGGCTCTGTCCTGGGACCTCTGTTGTTTATAATATATATAAATGATTTAGATTCAGGTTTGAGTAGCAACATTTGCAAATTTGCCGATGATACGAAAATCGGTAGGGAAATTAATTCGGAGGAGGACTCACTATCACTTCAAGTTGATCTAGATAGGGTTTTGAAATGGTCAAAGGATTGGCAGATGCAGTTTAATGCTGATAAATGTAAAGTTCTGAGGTTAGGTAATGATGATAGAGTTACAAGATACGAGCTAGATGGTGTTGTGATTGCGAAGTCGGATTGCGAAAGGGATCTGGGAGTTATGATTAGTAAGAATTTAAAACAAAAGGATCAATGCATAAATGTTCGTAATAAGGCAAATCGGACACTTGGATTTATTAATCGCAGCGTTAGTAACAAGACACCTGGTGTGGTTCTCAAGCTATATCTTGCTCTAGTTAGGCCCCATTTAGATTATGCAGTTCAGTTTTGGTCGCCATATTATAGAATGGATATAAATTCACTTGAACGTGTCCAGCGTAGGATGACTAAGTTAATTCCCCAAATTAGAAATCTTTCATATGAAGAAAGATTAACAAAGCTTAAGTTGCATTCACTGGAAAGGCGAAGAGTTAGGGGTGACATGATAGAGGTTTACAAGTGGATGAATGGACATAACCGGGGGGATATTAATAGGGTATTAAAAGTATCAACACAGGACAGAACACGAAACAATGGATATAAATTGGATAAGTTTAGATTTAGGAAAGACTTGGGTAAATACTGGTTCAGTAACAGGGTTGTTGATTTGTGGAACCAATTGCCGCGTAACATTGTAGAGGTGGGGTCCCTCGATTGTTTCAAGCACGGGTTGGACAAGTATATGAGTGGGATTGGGTGGTTATAGAATAGGAGCTGCCTCGTATGGGCCAATAGGCCTTCTGCAGTTACCTTTGTTCTTATGTTCTTATGTTCTTATGAATAGACCAGTAGGAGAAAATTCTGTTAAAGTGCCAGATTTTCGAAAAGCTGATTTTAATAGCCTAAGAAATTTTTTGGGTCAAATTGATTGGAAAGGCTTGGGTATGGGGTGTGGGCCGGTCTTGGAGCGAGACATGAACCCAGCGATAGGTGACTTAAATGGGGATTTCGATGTGGATTCAATATATAACTTATTTAAGAATATTCTAAACAAAGCACAGGAACGTAGTATACCATACAAATTGAATAGATCGTATACTAATGACCCAAAGTGGATAACAAAGAATTTGAAGAACCTTATAGGTAAAAAGAGAGCTTGGTACAAAAGGATTAAAAATGGGGAGGTCACTTTAGAACAGGAATTCGTACAACTGGTTAGAAATGTTAAAAAAGAGATAAGGAAAGCAAAAAGAAACTATGAAGTTCGCATAGCAGGGCAAGCAAAGACAAATCCTAAAGGGTTTTTTCAGTTATATCGTACTAAGACTAGGGAAAGGATAGGTCCATTAAAAACTGAGACAGGTCAAATAACAGATAGTGATGAAGAGATGAGTAGTATTTTTAATAAATATTTTGTATCTGTATTTACTAAAGAGGAACTTAACAATATGCCTTCAGCCGAACAAGTCTATGTGGGTGGGGACGAGGACAGGTTGACGAGTTTAGCAGTTACCAGGGAGGATGTTCTTAAACAAATAGTAAAACTCAAACCAAACAAATCCCCAGGGCCGGATGAAGTGTTTGCTAGGGTGCTTAAAGAATGCAAAGAGGAGCTTTGTGACCCACTGTCAACCATATTTAATAAATCAATAGAGTCAGGCAGAGTGCCAGAGTTTTGGAAAGTTGCTAATGTGATACCAGTTTTTAAGAAAGGAGATAGATCACTTGCGTCTAACTATCGACCAATTAGCCTAACGTCTATTGTGGGAAAGTTACTCGAATCTATAATAGCAAATAAAATTCGTCTTCATCTTGAAAAACATAAATTAATAATTGAGTCGCAACATGGTTTTATAAATGGCCGTTCATGTTTAACAAATTTGTTATCTTTTTATTCTAGCATTGTTGAGGCAGTTGATAGTGGTAAGGATTGCGATGTTGTATACCTTGACTTTAGCAAAGCTTTTGATACAGTGCCACATGAAAGACTGATTAAAAAAATAGAGTCTCATGGTATTGGGGGTGCTATATTAAGCTGGATTAGGGCATGGCTATACCAAAGGAAACAGAGAGTTAGTATAAATGGAATCAAGTCAGAGTGGGAAAATGTTGTAAGTGGAGTGCCTCAAGGCTCTGTCCTGGGACCTCTGTTGTTTATAATATATATAAATGATTTAGATTCAGGTTTGAGTAGCAACATTTGCAAATTTGCCGATGATACGAAAATCGGTAGGGAAATTAATTCGGAGGAGGACTCACTATCACTTCAAGTTGATCTAGATAGGGTTTTGAAATGGTCAAAGGATTGGCAGATGCAGTTTAATGCTGATAAATGTAAAGTTCTGAGGTTAGGTAATGATGTTAGAGTTACAAGATACGAGCTAGATGGTGTTGTGATTGCGAAGTCGGATTGCGAAAGGGATCTGGGAGTTATGATTAGTAAGAATTTAAAACAAAAGGATCAATGCATAAATGTTCGTAATAAGGCAAATCGGACACTTGGATTTATTAATCGCAGCGTTAGTAACAAGACACCTGGTGTGGTTCTCAAGCTATATCTTGCTCTAGTTAGGCCCCATTTAGATTATGCAGTTCAGTTTTGGTCGCCATATTATAGAATGGATATAAATTCACTTGAACGTGTCCAGCGTAGGATGACTAAGTTAATTCCCCAAATTAGAAATCTTTCATATGAAGAAAGATTAACAAAGCTTAAGTTGCATTCACTGGAAAGGCGAAGAGTTAGGGGTGACATGATAGAGGTTTACAAGTGGATGAATGGACATAACCGGGGGGATATTAATAGGGTATTAAAAGTATCAACACAGGACAGAACACGAAACAATGGACATAAATTGGATAAGTTTAGATTCAGGAAAGACTTGGGTAAATACTGGTTCAGTAACAGGGTTGTTGATTTGTGGAACCAATTGCCGCGTAACATTGTGGAGGTGGGGTCCCTCGATTGTTTCAAGCACGGGTTGGACAAGTATATGAGTGGGATTGGGTGGTTATAGAATAGGAGCTGCCTCGTATGGGCCAATAGGCCTTCTGCAGTTACCTTTGTTCTTAATAGGTCTTCTTATGTTCTTATCCTACGCTGGACACGTTCAAGTGAATTTATATCCATTCTATAATATGGCGACCAAAACTGAACTGCATAATCTAAATGGGGCCTAACTAGAGCAAGATATAGCTTGAGAACCACACCAGGTGTCTTGTTACTAACGCTGCGATTAATAAATCCAAGTGTCCGATTTGCCTTATTACGAACATTTATGCATTGATCCTTTTGTTTTAAATTCTTACTAATCATAACTCCCAGATCCCTTTCGCAATCCGACTTCGCAATCACAACACCATCTAGCTCGTATCTTGTAACTCTATCATCATTACCTAACCTCAGAACTTTACATTTATCAGCATTAAACTGCATCTGCCAATCCTTTGACCATTTCAAAACCCTATCTAGATCAACTTGAAGTGATAGTGAGTCCTCCTCCGAATTAATTTCCCTACCGATTTTCGTATCATCGGCAAATTTGCAAATGTTGCTACTCAAACCTGAATCTAAATCATTTATATATATTATAAACAACAGAGGTCCCAGGACAGAGCCTTGAGGCACTCCACTTACAACATTTTCCCACTCTGACTTGATTCCATTTATACTAACTCTCTGTTTCCTTTGGTATAGCCATGCCCTAATCCAGCTTAATATAGCACCCCCAATACCATGAGACTCTATCTTTTTAATCAGTCTTTCATGTGGCACTGTATCAAAAGCTTTGCTAAAGTCAAGGTATACAACATCGCAATCCTTACCACTATCAACTGCCTCAACAATGCTAGAATAAAAAGATAACAAATTTGTTAAACATGAACGGCCATTTATAAAACCATGTTGCGACTCAATTATTAATTTATGTTTTTCAAGATGAAGACGAATTTTATTTGCTATTATAGATTCGAGTAACTTTCCCACAATAGACGTTAGGCTAATTGGTCGATAGTTAGACGCAAGTGATCTATCTCCTTTCTTAAAAACTGGTATCACATTAGCAACTTTCCAAAACTCTGGCACTCTGCCTGACTCTATTGATTTATTAAATATGGTTGACAGTGGGTCACAAAGCTCCTCTTTGCATTCTTTAAGCACCCTGGCAAACACTTCATCCGGCCCTGGGGATTTGTTTGGTTTGAGTTTTACTATTTGTTTAAGAACATCCTCCCTGGTAACTGCTAAACTCGTCAACCTGTCCTCGTCCCCACCCACATAGACTTGTTCGGCTGAAGGCATATTGTTAAGTTCCTCTTTAGTAAATACAGATACAAAATATTTATTAAAAATACTACTCATAGCAAAAATATCATCATAGCAATATGGAAGTTGTAGTGAAGGACCTGGTGACTCTAGTGGGAGCCCTGAGGACAGAGTTGGACTCTCTGCGGGAGGAGGTGCGTCAGCTTAAAAAACAACGAGAAGTAACGAAGGAGGAGACCAGCAGTAAAGGGACCTCGTCTTGGAGAGTTGCGAAAGACAGGGGCCTTAAGAAGACTTTGATAAAGCCGCCTTCAAACGCCAGAGCAACTTCAAATTCATTTGACGTTTTGGAGGACGAGTGCTGTGGAGAGACTGTGGATCGCGTAAAAGGGAAAGCAACGAAGAGAAAGGAAGCGCAGGCCCCTCAGAAAGTAAAGGAAGTACCTAAGCAAACATTAGTTGTGGGAGATTCCCAGATAAGGTATTTGGATAGAACGTTTTGTGCTAGAGATAGGGGGAACAGGTTAAGGGTTTGCTATCCCGGAGCTGGCATTGGTGATATTATAAACAACATGAATGATATTATGGCTGGTAATGGGAACAATCCCATTATTTGCATTAGCGTGGGAGGAAATGATGTTGGTCGAGTCAGGAGTGAGGAACTGATTCAGAGGTATAAAACAGCCATAGAGTTAGTTAGGAGCAAGGGAGGAATCCCGATCATATGTGGCATTCTTCCAAGAAAGGGAGTGGGAAATGAATGGATATCGAGGGCACTTGGTGTCAATTGCCGGCTGGAAAGATATTGCAAATCAAATGCAATATCTTTCATAGACAACTGGGAACACTTCTATGGAAGAAATGAAATGTATGCTCGTGATGGGGTGCATCTATCGAGAGCTGGGGTTGTTGCTGTTGCGAACTCGCTAGAAGAAGTGGTTAGAGGTGTTTGTTTGGGTTTAAACTGTTAGTAGATAGAGGTATGGGAATTGATTTGGAGGAAGGAGGTAATAAAAGTATGTGTTTGTGGGAGAAAGGAATTGGCAAAACGATCAGGGAAAGAGAAGGTCCGCAAAATAACAATTCACTTAGGGTATATTACACTAACAGTAGAAGTCTAAGAAATAAAATTAACGAATTAAATGCTCTTGTCTGCACAGAAAAAATAGATATTATTGCACTTACCGAAACGTGGATGAATGTAGAAAATAGAGAACTATTAGCTGAATATCAAATATATGGATTTAAACTATTTCACACAGATAGATATATTAGACGAGGAGGTGGAGTAGCCATATATGTTAGGGACAATTTGAAATGTAGTCTCAAAGAGGGAATCAAAACAGAGCCACACACAGAAACTATTTGGATTGAATTAAACGAAAAAGCTAATAATATTATAATAGGAGTAATATATAGGCCACCAAATTTAGACAGAATGGAAGCAAAGCATCTATGGGATGAAATATCTAGAGCATCTAGATCTAACAGTATTTATGTCATGGGTGACTTTAATTTTAGCGGAATAAACTGGTTGAACAAAACAGGGAATAGTGAAGCAGAAGATTTTCTAGAATTAATTGACGATTGCTTTCTTACGCAACACATTAAGGAACCAACACGGGAAAATAATATTTTAGATTTAGTGTTAACTAACAGGGAAACGCAAATTAATGACATCGAAATAGGGAGTGAGCTAGGGAGCAGTGATCACAAAGAAATCAGATTTAGCATAGAATGGAATAGACCAGTAGGAGAAAATTCTGTTAAAGTGCCAGATTTTCGAAAAGCTGATTTTAATAGCCTAAGAAATTTTTTGGGTCAAATTGATTGGAAAGGCTTGGGTATGGGGTGTGGGCCGGTCTTGGAGCGAGACATGAACCCAGCGATAGGTGACTTAAATGGGGATTTCGATGTGGATTCAATATATAACTTATTTAAGAATATTCTAAACAAAGCACAGGAACGTAGTATACCATACAAATTGAATAGATCGTATACTAATGACCCAAAGTGGATAACAAAGAATTTGAAGAACCTTATAGGTAAAAAGAGAGCTTGGTACAAAAGGATTAAAAATGGGGAGGTCACTTTAGAACAGGAATTCGTACAACTGGTTAGAAATGTTAAAAAAGAGATAAGGAAAGCAAAAAGAAACTATGAAGTTCGCATAGCAGGGCAAGCAAAGACAAATCCTAAAGGGTTTTTTCAGTTATATCGTACTAAGACTAGGGAAAGGATAGGTCCATTAAAAACTGAGACAGGTCAAATAACAGATAGTGATGAAGAGATGAGTAGTATTTTTAATAAATATTTTGTATCTGTATTTACTAAAGAGGAACTTAACAATATGCCTTCAGCCGAACAAGTCTATGTGGGTGGGGACGAGGACAGGTTGACGAGTTTAGCAGTTACCAGGGAGGATGTTCTTAAACAAATAGTAAAACTCAAACCAAACAAATCCCCAGGGCCGGATGAAGTGTTTGCCAGGGTGCTTAAAGAATGCAAAGAGGAGCTTTGTGACCCACTGTCAACCATATTTAATAAATCAATAGAGTCAGGCAGAGTGCCAGAGTTTTGGAAAGTTGCTAATGTGATACCAGTTTTTAAGAAAGGAGATAGATCACTTGCGTCTAACTATCGACCAATTAGCCTAACGTCTATTGTGGGAAAGTTACTCGAATCTATAATAGCAAATAAAATTCGTCTTCATCTTGAAAAACATAAATTAATAATTGAGTCGCAACATGGTTTTATAAATGGCCGTTCATGTTTAACAAATTTGTTATCTTTTTATTCTAGCATTGTTGAGGCAGTTGATAGTGGTAAGGATTGCGATGTTGTATACCTTGACTTTAGCAAAGCTTTTGATACAGTGCCACATGAAAGACTGATTAAAAAAATAGAGTCTCATGGTATTGGGGGTGCTATATTAAGCTGGATTAGGGCATGGCTATACCAAAGGAAACAGAGAGTTAGTATAAATGGAATCAAGTCAGAGTGGGAAAATGTTGTAAGTGGAGTGCCTCAAGGCTCTGTCCTGGGACCTCTGTTGTTTATAATATATATAAATGATTTAGATTCAGGTTTGAGTAGCAACATTTGCAAATTTGCCGATGATACGAAAATCGGTAGGGAAATTAATTCGGAGGAGGACTCACTATCACTTCAAGTTGATCTAGATAGGGTTTTGAAATGGTCAAAGGATTGGCAGATGCAGTTTAATGCTGATAAATGTAAAGTTCTGAGGTTAGGTAATGATGATAGAGTTACAAGATACGAGCTAGATGGTGTTGTGATTGCGAAGTCGGATTGCGAAAGGGATCTGGGAGTTATGATTAGTAAGAATTTAAAACAAAAGGATCAATGCATAAATGTTCGTAATAAGGCAAATCGGACACTTGGATTTATTAATCGCAGCGTTAGTAACAAGACACCTGGTGTGGTTCTCAAGCTATATCTTGCTCTAGTTAGGCCCCATTTAGATTATGCAGTTCAGTTTTTGTCGCCATATTATAGAAAGGATATAAATTCACTTGAACGTGTCCAGCGTAGGATGACTAAGTTAATTCCCCAAATTAGAAATCTTTCATATGAAGAAAGATTAACAAAGCTTAAGTTGCATTCACTGGAAAGGCGAAGAGTTAGGGGTGACATGATAGAGGTTTACAAGTGGATGAATGGACATAACCGGGGGGATATTAATAGGGTATTAAAAGTATCAACACAGGACAGAACACGACACAATGGATATAAATTGGATAAGTTTAGATTTAGGAAAGACTTGGGTAAATACTGGTTCAGTAACAGGGTTGTTGATTTGTGGAACCAATTGCCGCGTAACATTGTGGAGGTGGGGTCCCTCGATTGTTTCAAGCACGGGTTGGACAAGTATATGAGTGGGATTGGGTGGTTATAGAATAGGAGCTGCCTCGTATGGGCCAATAGGCCTTCTGCAGTTACCTTTGTTCTTATGTTCTTATGTTCTTACTCATCTCTTCATCACTATCTGTTATTTGACCTGTCTCAGTTTTTAATGGACCTATCCTTTAAAGCTTAAGTTGCATTCACTGGAAAGGCGAAGAGTTAGGGGTGACATGATAGAGGTTTACAAGTGGATGAATGGACATAACCGGGGGGATATTAATAAAGTATTAAAAGTATCAACACAGGACAGAACACGAAACAATGGGTATAAATTGGATAAGTTTAGATTTAGGAAAGACTTGGGTAAATACTGGTTCAGTAACAGGGTTGTTGATTTGTGGAACCAATTGCCGCGTAACGTGGTGGAGGTGGGGTCCCTCGATTGTTTCAAGCACGGGTTGGACAAGTATATGAGTGGGATTGGGTGGTTATAAATAGGAGCTGCCTCGTATGGGCCAATAGGCCTTCTGCAGTTACCTTTGTTCTTATGTTCTTATGTTCTTTCCCTAGTCTTAGTAAGATATAACTGAAAAAACCCTTTAGGATTTGTCTTTGCTTGCCCTGCTATGCGAACTTCATAGTTTCTTTTTGCTTTCCTTATCTCTTTTTTAACATTTCTAACCAGTTGTACGAATTCCTGTTCTAAAGTGACCTCCCCATTTTTAATTCTTTTGTACCAAGCTCTCTTTTTACCTATAAGGTTCTTCAAATTCTTTGTTATCCACTTTGGGTCATTAGTATTCGATCTATTCAATTTGTATGGTATACTACGTTCCTGTGCTTTGTTTAGAATATTCTTAAATAAGTTATATATTGAATCCACATCGAAATCCCCATTTAAGTCACCTATCGCTGGGTTCATGTCTCGCTCCAAGACCGGCCCACACCCCATACCCAAGACTTTCCAATCAATTTGACCCAAAAAATTTCTTAGGCTATTAAAATCAGCTTTTCGAAAATCTGGCACTTTAACAGAATTTTCTCCTACTGGTCTATTCCATTCTATGCTAAATCTGATTTCTTTGTGATCACTGCTCCCTAGCTCACTCCCTATTTCGATGTCATTAATTTGCGTTTCCCTGTTAGTTAACACTAAATCTAAAATATTATTTTACCGTGTTGGTTCCTTAATGTGTTGCGTAAGAAAGCAATCGTCAATTAATTCTAGAAAATCTTCTGCTTCACTATTCCCTGTTTTGTTCAACCAGTTTATTCCGCTAAAATTAAAGTCACCCATGACATAAATACTGTTAGATCTAGATGCTCTAGATATTTCATCCCATAGATGCTTTGCTTCCATTCTGTCTAAATTTGGTGGCCTATATATTACTCCTATTATAATATTATTAGCTTTTTCGTTTAATTCAATCCAAATAGTTTCTGTGTGTGGCTCTGTTTTGATTCCCTCTTTGAGACTACATTTCAAATTGTCCCTAACATATATGGCTACTCCACCTCCTCGTCTAATATATCTATCTGTGTGAAATAGTTTAAATCCATATATTTGATATTCAGCTAATAGTTCTCTATTTTCTACATTCATCCACGTTTCGGTAAGTGCAATAATATCTATTTTTTCTGTGCAGACAAGAGCATTTAATTCGTTAATTTTATTTCTTAGACTTCTACTGTTAGTGCAATATACCCTAAGTGAATTGTTATTTTGCGGACCTTCTCTTTCCCTGATCGTTTTGCCAATTCCTTTCTCCCACAAACACATACTTTTATTACCTCCTTCCTCCAAATCAATTCCCATACCTCTATCTACTAACAGTTTAAACCCAAACAAACACCTCTAACCACTTCTTCTAACTATTTGGATTGAATTAAACGAAAAAGCTAATAATATTATAATAGGAGTAATATATAGGCCACCAAATTTAGACAGAATGGAAGCAAAGCATCTATGGGATGAAATATCTAGAGCATCTAGATCTAACTGATAAATTAATAATTGAGTCGCAACATGGTTTTATAAATGGCCGTTCATGTTTAACAAATTTGTTATCTTTTTATTCTAGCATTGTTGAGGCAGTTGATAGTGGTAAGGATTGCGATGTTGTATACCTTGACTTTAGCAAAGCTTTTGATACAGTGCCACATGAAAGACTGATTAAAAAGATAGAGTCTCATGGTATTGGGGGTGCTATATTAAGCTGGATTAGGGCATGGCTATACCAAAGGAAACAGAGAGTTAGTATAAATGGAATCAAGTCAGAGTGGGAAAATGTTGTAAGTGGAGTGCCTCAAGGCTCTGTCCTGGGACCTCTGTTGTTTATAATATATATAAATGATTTAGATTCAGGTTTGAGTAGCAACATTTGCAAATTTGCCGATGATACGAAAATCGGTAGGGAAATTAATTCGGAGGAGGACTCACTATCACTTCAAGTTGATCTAGATAGGGTTTTGAAATGGTCAAAGGATTGGCAGATGCAGTTTAATGCTGATAAATGTAAAGTTCTGAGGTTAGGTAATGATGATAGAGTTACAAGATACGAGTTAGATGGTGTTGTGATTGCGAAGTCGGATTGCGAAAGGGATCTGGGAGTTATGATTAGTAAGAATTTAAAACAAAAGGATCAATGCATAAATGTTCGTAATAAGGCAAATCGGACACTTGGATTTATTAATCGCAGCGTTAGTAACAAGACACCTGGTGTGGTTCTCAAGCTATATCTTGCTCTAGTTAGGCCCCATTTAGATTATGCAGTTCAGTTTTGGTCGCCATATTATAGAATGGATATAAATTCACTTGAACGTGTCCAGCGTAGGATGACTAAGTTAATTCCCCAAATTAGAAATCTTTCATATGAAGAAAGATTAACAAAGCTTAAGTTGCATTCACTGGAAAGGCGAAGAGTTAGGGGTGACATGATAGAGGTTTACAAGTGGATGAATGGACATAACCGGGGGGATATTAATAGGGTATTAAAAGTATCAACACAGGACAGAACACGAAACAATGGGTATAAATTGGATAAGTTTAGATTTAGGAAAGACTTGGGTAAATACTGGTTCAGTAACAGGGTTGTTGATTTGTGGAACCAATTGCCGCGTAACATTGTGGAGGTGGGGTCCCTCGATTGTTTCAAGCACGGGTTGGACAAGTATATGAGTGGGATTGGGTGGTTATAGAATAGGAGCTGCCTCGTATGGGCCAACAGGCCTTCTGCAGTTGCCTTTGTTCTTATGTTCTTATGTTAACGAGTTCGCAACAGCAACAACCCCAGCTCTCGATAGATGCACCCCATCACGAGCATACATTTCATTTCTTCCATAGAAGTGTTCCCAGTTGTCTATGAAAGATATTGCATTTGATTTGCAATATCTTTCCAGCCGGCAATTGACACCAAGTGCCCTCGATATCCATTCATTTCCCACTCCCTTTCTTGGAAGAATGCCACATATGATCGGGATTCCTCCCTTGCTCCTAACTAACTCTATGGCTGTTTTATACCTCTGAATCAGTTCCTCACTCCTAACTCGACCAACATCATTTCCTCCCACGCTAATGCAAATAATGGGATTGTTCCCATTACCAGCCATAATATCATTCATGTTGTTTATAATATCACCAATGCCAGCTCCGGGATAGCAAACCCTTAACCTGTTCCCCCTATCTCTAGCACAAAACGTTCTATCCAAATACCTTATCTGGGAATCTCCCACAACTAATGTTTGCTTAGGTACTTCCTTTACTTTCTGAGGGGCCTGCGCTTCCTTTCTCTTCGTTGCTTTCCCTTTTGCGCGATCCACAGTCTCTCCACAGCACTCGTCCTCCAAAACGTCAAATGAATTAGAAGTTGCTATGGCGTTTGAAGGCGGCTTTATCAAAGTCTTCTTAAGGCCCCTGTCTTTCACAACTCGTTTTTTTTTTTTTTTTTTTTTTTTTAAATGCAACATTTAATTCCATAATCATTAAAATTCTGGTATATAACCAACATGTTTAAGAGGCATAAATTACTACATTTCTATTACCAATTCATTTTAAACCTTTACAAATTAAGGCACTACCAAGTCAATTTTGCTAGTTATCAGCAAATTGCAATTTGCCAACTAATTTAGAAGATAAAGAGACCTGCATGCACTTAATAAATTAGAATACGAACATCAATTCAAACTAAGACCTTGCAAATATCAGTTTGTGTTGCCATCAACACATTTTCCTACACCATCGCGCTGCTGCTCCTCTTGTTGTTGTTGTTGTGACCCTTCGGCCTCGTGATCGGTCACTATGATCTTTATCTGACCGACGTTAGATTCCTCCGCGGTGGCATTCAAGTTTTCTACAGTGTTCTTTCCCCCATCCACTGCGGGTTGCTTGAAGTCTTCTTCCGTTAAAGAAACTTCACATTCTTCACTTTCAGTCGAGCGGTACGCCAAACTGTCTGTTGAAGTCTCCTTGGGCGAGTAGTCTGAATCTTCATAGAATTAAAGGATAGAATTAAACGAATAAGCAAATAATCTTATAATAGGAGTTATATACAGGAAACCAGGATGGATTAAACAGGATGGAAGCAAAGCACCTATGGGATGAAATATCTAGAGCATCTAGGTCTAGCAGTATTTGTGTCATGGGTGACTTTAATTTTAATGGAATAGAGTGGTCTAACAGAACAGGGAATAATGTAGCAGAAGATTTTCTAGAATTAATTGACGATTGCTTTCTTAGCCAACACATTAAGGAAGCAACACGGGAAAATAATATTTTAGATTTAGCGTTAACTAACAGGGAAACACAAATTAATGACATCGAAATAGAGAGTGAGCTAGGGAACAGTGATCACAAAGAAATCAGATTTAGCATAGAATGGAATAGATCTGTAGGAGAAAATTTTGTTAAAGTGCTAAATTTTCGAAAAGCTGATTTCAATAGCCTAAGAATTTTTTTGGGTCAAATAGATTGGAAAGTCTTGCGCATAGGGGGTTTTGGGAGGGGGTTGGTGGGTGGGCCGGTCTTGGAGTGAGACATGAAACCAGCGATAGGTGACGTAAAAGGGGATTTTGAACTGTGAGGAATAATTCATTAGCTCCCCCACCTCAAGTTTAAGTATGTTTATTGAGATAAGAAAGAAATACATCTCAAAGGGATAGAGTAGCTTAGGCTATTTCTACCCCCCCCCCCCCCCTCTACTTCAAGTCCCTCAAGGGGCGCACAAATTCAGTGAGAACAAATAGACAAATAACATTACAAGAATCCCATTTAACATTGCAGGTTAATATAGTAAGCACAGCATATAATTGTTACACTCTTAGGGCAAAATTCTTGTCGCTCCTAAGTATACTGTCTATCATACCATTATCACACATCCAAACAATTTGATGTGGTACACTATTTATTTCCTTATTTTTATAGTTATCAATAAGTTGACACTCTAATACATAATGTTCTAAGGTGTGGGCGTGCGGCATACTACAGAATTTACACTCCATTTTTTTTTCACTGACATCAACACCGTATTGTGAGATATATTTGTATCCTAATCTTAATCTCATGTAAATTGAATCCTTCCAAATAGACTTTCCTTTACCATAGGTGAAGGACGAATTTGTATTTATTATTGAATAATTCTTAAGTGTTACTACTGTCCACCATTGCCATTCTCTTTATCATTTCTTCACCCTCTTGGATCATCTTGATTCTTGTTTTTATTTGTTTCAAGGTTAACTGACATACAACATCAACAAGAGTTTTTTTTCAGTGGCTCTCTTCGCTATGTCATCAACTACCTCATTCAATAGTATTCCCACATGTGAAGGGATCCACATGACTCTTACTTTATACCCAGTTTTTTTCTAATTTCTTAACATTCTCTCTACACTCTATCACAAAATTCTGGTATACTGGGCGTCTGCTATTTAAAGACTCTAACGCTCCTCTGCTGTCAATAAAGAAGCAAGCATGTTTACCACATTTGACTACTTCCTGTAATCCTGCTAATACACCCTGGAGTCCAGCCTGCGTTGAAGAGACACTGTCAGTTAAGCGGCGTCCAATAACAGTATTACAGTGCCGGTGTCAGTGTACTCCCTGATCAAGACTCCACATCCTGCATTCCCATCCCTAGCTACTGACCCATCACAATATACATGTAGAGTGTTTTCTGTAGGCAGTTTTCTAATTATACAATCATATGTTGCCCTCAGCTCTCCTATTTCATACATACTTTTTTTCTTTTGCAAAGGAGTAATTACTACATCTACATTACAATCCTCCCATGGTGGTGTGAATTTTCTCTTGGGCACAGCAATACACTCTGTAATAACATCATACTTTATCCCATTAGAACATAAGTTATTCATATATACTCTCTTCTTCATCATACACTGTTCATTACTTCCCACCTTTTGAACCGAGAGGATTAATTCATTAGCTCCCCCACCTCTCATTAATCTAATGGCAGAGGCTACATTTATCTCTACAATTCTATCCCCAATACTCTGCAGATTCAACTCCATCCTCATTATCTCAATCATAGCATTTCTTGGGCATCCTAAGATAATTCTCATAGCTTCATTTTGTACTTTCTCCAACTTGCCCATCCTGTCTTTACCAAACAAGAAATGACAGGTGTAGCATAATCATTAAGAGATCTTACAGTACTCAAGTATATCATTCGTAGCACAGGGACTCCCACTCTCTTTCCACAGCATGCCAAGGCCTTCAGAGGTTGTAATCTCTTCCGACATTGACCCAACAGTCTGTTCATCTCAGCTTCCAAACTCTCATGGGTATATCCAACATATATCCTAAATATTTATATATATTGACTCTATATTTTTACCGTTTATTTTCAATATAATGGGCCTCCGACTTTACATTCAAACTTAGTTTTGTTTTCATTAACCACCAATCCCATATGGTGACACAGGTTTCCAAAATTGTCCAACACTGTTTGAACCTTTGAAATATCTTTGCCCTAAAACTGAATATCATCGGCATATATGATCTGAGTTACCCCATTTGAGTATCTCTCAGATGCTATCTTATTCATTAAACAGGGTGGGACTCAACACTCCTCCCTGAGGTGTGCCGAGTTCAAAAGACCTGACACCTGACATACAACCTTGATACCACACCTGAGCCTTCCTTTCGTAAAGATAATCCCCTATCCAGCGCAATAATCTCCCTTTAACACCAAGACCAGCTAATTCATATAAAATAACCTCTTTGTTGACTTTATCAAAAGCTCCTTGTAAATCAATAAAAATCCCCTACCTCTCATTAATCCAATGACAGGCTACATCTATCTCTGTAATTCTATCCCCAATACTCTTCAGATGCAATTCCATTCCCATTATCTCAATCATAGCATTTTTTGGATATTCTAAGATTATTCTCATGACTTCATTTTGTACCTTCTCAAACTTGCCCAGTCTTCCTTTACTAAAACAAGAGATGACAGGTACAGCATTTCTTGTTTTCTTGTTTTGGTACAGGTAGGATGACAAGTTGGAGAAGGTACAAAATAAAGCCATGAGAATAATCTTAGGATGCCCGAGAAATGGCATGTTTAAGATAATGAGGATGGAATTGAATCTGAAGAGTATTAGTGTTGGGGATAGAATTTCAGAGATCAATGTAGCCTATGTCATTAGATTATTGAGAGGTGGGGGAGCTAATGAATTAATCCTCCCAGCTCAAATGGTGGGAAGTAATGAACAATGTATGCTAAAGTATAAAAGTATAATAAGAGAACATATATGAGTACTTTATGTTCTAATGTTATAGAGTATGATGTTATTCCAGAATGTATTGCTCTGCCTAAGAGACAATTCACACCACCACGGGAGGATTGTAACGTAGATGTAGTAATTATTCCCTTGCAAATGACAAAAGTATGTATGGGATAGGAGAGCCGAGGGCAACATATGATTGTATAATTAGGAAATTACCTACAGATTGATTGATTGATGAAGATTAAGCCACCCAAGAGGTGGCACGGGCATAAATAGCCCGTAAGTGGTACAATTTTTTTGTTCTCAGTATTCTGAGTTTGCATTTAACCATCAAGCTGTTATCGCGGGGGAGGATACTGCTTCACAGTCTTTATGAGGGTGTTTGATGCAAGTGATCTATCTCCTTTCTTAAAAATTGGTACCACATTAGCTACCTTCCATGACTCTGGCACTTTGCCTGACTCTATTGAGTTATTAAATATGGTAGATAGTGGCTCGGAAAGCTCCACTTTGCATTCTTTAAGCACCCTGGCAAACACTTCATCCGGCCCTGGGGATTTGTTTGGTTTTAGTTTTTCTAATTGTTTAATTACATCCTCCCTGGTAACTGCTAAACTAGTCAACCTGTCCTCATCTCCACCCACATAGACTTGCTCGTCTGAAGGCATATTGTTAAGTTCTTCTTTAGTAAATACAGATATAAAATATTTGTTAAAAATACTACTCATCTCCTTGTCATTATCCGTTATTTGACCTGTCTCAGATTTTAATGGACCTATCCTTTCCCTAGTCTTAGTTCGATATAACTGAAAAAAAACTTTAGGATTTGACTTTGCTTGCTCTGCTATGCGAACTTCATAGTTTCTTTTTGCTTTCCTAATCTCTTTTTTAACATTTCTAACCAGTTGTATGAATTCCTGTTCTAAACTGACTTCCCGATTCTTAATCCTTTTGTACCAAGCTCTCTTTTTACCTATAAGGTTCTTTAAATTATTTGTTATCCACTTTGGGTCATTAGTATTCGATCTATTCAATTTGTATGGTATACTACGTTCCTGTGCTTTGTTTAGAATATTCTTAAATAAGTTATATATTAAATCCACATCGAAATCCCCTTTTACGTCACCTATCGCTGGGTTCATGTCTCGCTCCAAGACCGGCCCATACCCCATACCCAAAACTTTCCAATCTATTTGACCCAAAAAATTTCTTAGGCTATTAAAATCAGCTTTTCGAAAATCTGGCACTTTAACAGAATTTTCTCCTACAGGTCTATTCCATTCTATGCTAAATCGGATTACTTTGTGATCACTGTTCCCTAGCTCACTCCCTATTTCGATGTCATTAATTTGTGTTTCCCTGTTAGTTAGCACTAAATCTAAAATATTATTTTCCCGCATTGGTTCCTTAATGTGTTGCGTAAGAAAGCAATCGTCAATTAATTCTAGAAAATCTTCTACTTCACTATTCCCTGTTTTGTTCACCCAGTTTATTCCACTAAAATTAAAGTCACCCATGACATAAATACTGTTAGATCTAGATGCTCTAGATATTTCATCCCATAGATGCTTTGCTTCCATTCTGTCTAAATTTGGTGGCCTATATATAACTCCTATTATAATATTATTTGCTTTTTCGTTTAATTCTTTCCAAATAGTTTCTGTGTGTGGCTCAGTTTGTATTCCCTCTTTGAGACTACATTTCAAATTGTCCCTAACATATATGGCTACTCCCCCTCCTCGTCTAATATATCTATCTGTGTGAAATAGTTTAAATCCATTTATTTGATATTCAGCTAATAGTTCTCTATTTTCTACATTCATCCACGTTTCGGTAAGTGCAATAATATCTGTTTTTTCTGTGCAGACAAGAGCATTTAATTCGTTAATTTTATTTCTTAGACTTCTACTGTTAGTGTAATATACCCCAAGTGAATTGTTATTTTGAGGCCATTTTTTTTCCCTGATCATTTTGCCAATTCTTTTCTCCCACGAACATATACTTTTATTACCTCCTTCCTCCAAATCAATTCCCATACCACTAACTACTAACAGTTTAAACCGAAACAAACACCTCTAACCACTGGTTCCAACGAGTTCGCAACAGCAACAACCCCAGCCCTCGATAGATGCACCCCATCACGAGCATATATTTTATTTCTTCCATAGAAGTGTTCCCAGTTGTCTATGAAAGATATTGCATTTGATTCGCAATATCTTTCCAGCCGGCAATTGACACCAAGTGCCCTCGACATTCATTCATTTCCCACTACCTTTCTTGGAATTGAAAAGACTTGGGTAAATATTGGTTCGGTAACAGGGTTGTTGATTTGTGGAACCAATTACCGCGTAACGTGGTGGAGGTGGGGTCCCTCGATTGTTTCAAGCGCGGGTTGGACAAGTATATGAGTGGGATTGGGTGGTTATAGATAGGAGCTGCCTCGTATGGGCCAATAGGCCTTCTGCAGTTACCTTTGTTCTTATGTTCTTCTTATGTGTAGATTATGTAGTATGCCGCACACCCACACCTTAGATCATTATGTATTAGAGTGTCAACTTATTGATAACTATAGAAATTTGGAAATATGCTGAGCTTACTATATTAACCTGCAATGTTAAATGTGATTCTTGTACTGTGATTTGTGGATTTGTACTCATTGGATTTGCGCGCCCCTTGAGAGACTTGAAGTAGAGGAGATTAGAAATAGCCTAAGCTGCTCTATTTCTTTGAGATGTATTTTATTGTCTCAATAAACGAACTTAAATTTGAACTTTTCCTATTAGGTGAGATGAGGGCCAGTATATAAAGGCAGTGTGGTGGTCTATAGCCAGGTTACTTGCTATTCTTGTCCGTGCCACCTCTTGGGTAGCTTAATCTTCATCATTCAATTTATAGCCAGGAACACTCGCGATGGAACAGTTGGCGAAGCAGGTGGCGCAGAGAGCAGGAGTCAACACAACCGTGGGTTCCATGGCAGAGGAACCAAGTACATGTGAGTAAAATATCAATAGGGCGACATTACAGTTCTGGGTATAGGGTATTGGCATGTTATTGGCATCATATGTAGTGTGCAGTGATAGTGGCTGTAGTGTTGACTTATCTTGCTCCGGCCGGAGGTTGTTGCAAACTTTGTTGATACAAGTTTCAAAGTTGTTGCACAGATCCTCTATCGTATCTTCTCTTATTTATTTATTTATTTATGCATATACAAGAATGTACATAAGGAATGTGAGGATACAAATATGGTAATTACAGTCTTGTAAAGCCACTAGCACGCGCAGCGTTTCGGGCAGGTCCTTAATCTAAGAAAATTTTAAGGAGGTAAATACTTGCAAAATTTATAGACAAAAAAATGATAACAGATTACATGAAATGAAAAAAAAAGATGAGAGAAAATTGTAGGTACAGTATATTAAAGCACAATAGGTAGCTAAGATTGATTGCAATGACAGCTTAAAATGGTAGTTGACAACAAATTGGTAGGCACAATGCAGCAGAAACAATATAAGATTGATAGCAATGACAGCTTGAATGGTAGTTGACAAAAATTGGTAGTCACAATACAGCATATGGCTAGCACATAAAAGAAGACAGCAATGAACACAATGATAAGGTTGTTTGATATTACATAAAAATTAGGAGATTGGGTAACACTAGGTACAGAGCAAATTTAAAGCTCAGTGTAGGAAACTAAGATGAAGTTAGGTACTTTTTGGTTTTGCTTTTAAATAAGGCAAAAGTTTTACAGTCTTTCAATTCACTAGGGAGTGAGTTCCATAGACTAGGTCACTTAATTTGCATAGAGTGTTTACACAGATTAAGTTTGACCCTGGGGATATCAAAGAGATATTTATTTCTGGTGTGGTGATAATGAGTCCTATTACATCTGTCCAGGGAGAGTTTCAGAGCATGGTTTGCATTTAAGAACAGGGTTTTGTAAATGTAGTTGACACAAGAGAATGTGTGGAGGGAGTTAATATTTAGCAAGTTTAGGGATTTAAACAAGGGGGCTGAGTGTTGTCTGAAAGCAGAGTTAGTTATTATTCTGATAGCAGATTTTTGCTGGGTGATGATGGGCTTAAGCTGGTTTGCAGTGTTAGACCCCCATGCACAGATGCCATAATTAAGATAGGGGTAGATTAGTGCATAATATAGTGAGAGGAGAGCAGAGTTAGGAACATAATATCTGATTTTGGAGAGTATACCAACTGTCTTAGAGACTTTCTTAGTTATGTGTTGAATGTGGGTGCTGAAATTGAGTCTCTTGTCTAGGAATAGCCCAAGAAACTTGCCATCATTTTTATTACTGATGTTAATGTTATCTATCTGTAGCTGAATTGCATTTGATGATTTGCTTCCAAATAAGATGTAGTAAGTCTTTTCGATGTTTAATGTTAGTTTGTAATCTTCTTACGCGCCGGAGGGCCTATCACGAACGCAAGGCCCCTTTCCATCAGTTTCCCCGCCTGTTCAGTAAGGGGTACCTCAGAGACAACTGTCTGTTTCAGTTGTCCTCTTCTCTGCCTTAATTCGTCGTTTCCCGAGTTTCTCCGATCTCTACCGTTCCACCTTCTGTCTGTCTTTTCAACTGTTGATCTCGGTTCGTGCTGTTCCAGCGCTTGGGTCTGTTGTTGTTCTGGTTCTGATTGTTGCCTCTTCCCCCTGCTACTGAAAAAATTCTGGCCCCTATTAATATTATTACCTTCCTGTCTGTTGTATCTGTTATTGTTGTTGTTCCAGGAGAGGTAGTCTCTGCTGTTATTGCCTCCGTTGTTGCCTGGGGTGATCCTGCTGTTCTGGCCTCTGTTGTCGCCGAACCCGTTCCTGTTACCCTGGCCTTGGTTCTCTTTGGATCTGTCCCTGTTGTTCCTCACTTGGTTGTCATCCGGTTTGTCTCGTGATGAATCTCTCCATCCGACTCGTGACTTGTCTCTGTTATTGCTACCTTGCCGGTTGTTGTTCGCCATTGGAAGTTCTGTCTCTGCGGCTCTTTCTCCTGTTCGAGTCTGTTCTGGGTGGGAGGGGGGTTGTTGCAGGACCGGCCTGCCTAGAATAGGAGACAAAGGGACATCGTCGTCATCGTTCATCAGGAGCACTGAACGTAAGGGTTTTTGGGGCCGCTTGCTTTTGTTGTGGCTGCACTTGTTCTGTGGCTTCTAGACCTAGGGCTTTGCCCACTGTTGTAGTAAGGCTCTGCAGTGTACCTTCCTGAGATCTGCACCTGTACAGATTTGAGAACGGTATAGTACCTGTACCTTTGAGAAAAAACTTTCATACCTGTGTGACGTCCGTTCTGATTCGACTTCCGTCGTATGGTTTTTCGAGGGTCCCTGGTTTCGGAGTTGTCTTTGGTCTGAAAACTTCCCATGAGGTTGTACCTATTATTACCTAGTCCTAACTTCGTATCAGGAGGCGGGCTACGATGAGCTAGATTTTGGTCATTTCTCTCATATGTGAGACTTTGAGAAGGAACGTGTCTCCATAGACGCTCTGGCCTGTTCCAAGTTAACTCAGTTTAGACAGCTGGCTAGACCTGGTAGGATTGGGAGACCTGCTGAAAAAATGGGAAACCTGTAGGGCAAAATATTCAGGGACTGTGTTTTGCCTCCCTGTCCGTTGGACAAACGTCAACCTGTCTTTTAGATATTCTATAGTTGTAAAAATTGATTTTACCAGGGCTATAATTTCCAAGTCCTGTTGAAAAAAAATGTTAACAGATCAGACCTTTCAGATGATTCAGATAGAGGTCAGATCTTTCCATTATCTTGTGTACTTGGACTGATATATCACTCTCCTGGAGGTCCTCCGGATTTGGGATGAACAGCAGGTGTTCAAGTGCCATCGACCCTTGTCGATCGAGTTGATCAGTCCGGCAACCAGGAGGCCTGGTCGATGACCGGGCCGCGGGGACGCTAAGCCCCGGAAGCACCTCAAGGTAACCTCAAGGTAGGTAACCTGACCCTGGTCCCGTCCATGCTCTCCTGTCTCTCCAGACTCCCTGGAGGGTGCCTTCAGGAAGTTGAGGTCTGTTTGTATTTGTGTAAGATCTCAAGTATTCCATACTCCCACTCCTCTTTGAAGGTGCTTGGGAGATGATCCTTGAGAGCTTCCGTAATTGTTTCCGGGCGGGTCTCGGAAACGGTTAACTCGCCCTCCACTGGTCTCCTTGCTTTCGATGTCTCCTAGGATGTTTCCCTTCAAAACGCATATATCTTTCGCCTTTTTTTATACGAGAACAAGCTAGTATGTTACAATTGATGAATGCATCTAGGGAGGACGGCCGCTGCTTTAAACAGCCTAGTGTGAGGGGGTGGATAAATTCACAGGTGATTTGATGTTAACTGTTTTGTTTCTTCTTTTTGCAGTTCGAGTGGGCGGCATAATTTTTTTAGTGGGCGTGGGTTCCTTCATATGTTGGAAACTATGGGAACACTGGAGGAAAGAAGTGGGCGGCCCCACCACGCCGCCGCCCACGCCCACCGCTACACAACCAGCGCGCCGCCCTCAAGGCATCCTGACATCACTCCCGGAGGAGGATCTTGTGCAGGATCCAAACGAATTTGAAGATGAGGACCCAGCTTTCATCCAGGTAAAAGGAGGTTAAGAGGTGGGGAAGGGAAATAATTACTTATTTAATGTCATAATTTGAGGTTTATACCTCATCAAAAACCTCGCCAGAACTGGTTCATACATGGAGTATACCTAGAGTGAGCTCTGGTAATTCTTGTATTCCCCTTAAGCCCGATATCTCAAGATTGACTTGAGATATCTTGGTCCAACAGGCTATTGCTTGGGGCGGACCGCAGGCCAACATGTCCACTACAACCCGCGGTTGGTCCGCCATCGCACTAATGTGAGTCCCAATGTGTCTGCAGGTGCTCTTACTAACTCGAGGCCATGCATTTGCTAGATCAGATTTTGACGATTTGTTAGCTAAACATTGACACCGAGGTTGTGAGTTACTCTGGTAACATAAGAGTAATAAGTAACTCTGGAATCACATAAGGTGTATGTGATTCATGAGTCTGATTCTGTCAATTGATAGAAAGACAGCCTGGGGGCATACCTTATACCTGGGCAGAGGGTCGGGTAGCTCAGGTTTCGACCATCTGGCTCCATTAAGACTGTTCTCCATTGGTTCATTGGCTGAATTGCGGGGGTTCCCTTTGGTCTTTGCCTCTTTGGGGCTGATCGTTTCGAGTGACTCTTCTGCTGGTTCTCAGGGTTTGGATCTCCGTGCAGTTCATATTCGAAGTGTCGACAAGTTGCGTGGACGAGCGACGCGACGATGTGGTGTGATGTTTGCTTGTTTCCTTGGGAATTAACGGAGTTTTACCGCACTGTTCGGCTTTTGTTTAACCTTGAAGGGTCTGTTTTGTTACGCTTACATTTCTGGGTACCTAACCTTGGTAAATAGTACATAAGGTAAACCTCCAATCACGGGGGGGTGGGGGTGTTCCTGGTAGGCTAAAGCCATTGACTATAGCCCTGGTCTAATGTATCGCATATCAGCCCGATAGCTCCAGGGAGCTTCCGAGGCTCACCCAGAAAATGGCGTTTCATTGCAATCAACGCTGTTTTTTTCAGACAGGTTTTTGTTTTGTATCTGAGAATACCTGATAATATTAACTTAAAACTTAAAATACTAAAGTTGGAGTAAACAAATTATGGCAGCTATTGAAATTGAGAAATATCCCATATTAACCACCTGGTTAATATGGGATATTTACACACCTACATATATATTTAATCCACAATCACCTCTGTTGCCTCCACCTCCTTCACTTCTTCCACTGTTATTTCCACCTAATCCAACAATACAGACATCACCCCAACCACCGCACCACAACCCTGGCACCAGATTCGCGAAGCAATTATGCAAATACTTACGAACGTGTACATCTTTCCTTAATCTTTCCTTAACCTTAACCTAAATAACCTTTCCTTAATGACGGCTTTGGTGATATTTATTAAACAGTTTACAAGCATGAAAACTAACCAATAGACTGTTATCATTATAAATAGCCTCCTGGTGCTTCGGAGCTGATTAGCTGTTTCATAATTGTAAAGAAAGCTACCAAAGATTGAGAAAAGATGTACAGGTTCGTAAGTGCTTCGTGAATCTGGCCCTTGATTACCACAGCTTCCCTGGTCATCTCTCCCACCCACCACTCCTCCCTAATACTCTAACCCAACACATTCTAACTGCCCACCCACACTCCCCCAACCCTGCTCAACACCCCACAACCAATATTCTGATCAATCACACACACCCTCTTTCTGTCATTGTCTCCCCATGAGTAAGTCCTTATCCAGTTTTCTAGTTCTACTACATTTATATTCCATTTCAGGAAGTGTTGTTACCAAAGTGGCGCCATGAGTAAGCACAAGGCAGCTACTGAGAGGCCCTTCCCGAAATCGGACGTTAAATGGAATGAAATGTCTTTTTCTGGTTGGCCCTCAATAGTGCCTTTATCCCTTCCCATTAGAGATTTTAGGGTTTAATGCTGGCAGCTGGCAAAGTTAAGCCAATTCCATCTATAACTTAAAAAAGAAATGTGATGAGAATGTTAATCATTTTGAGATGTAGTAAAGAGGGACAGTGTGCATGCCAGGTATAAATGGCTTGGAGGCAGGGTATAAAGAGCTAGATTTCTCTCCTGCCGTAGTACTTGACAAGTGGTCACTTATCTATAAACACGTGTCAGACAAATTCTGGAATGTGGAACATTAACACAGGTTTTATCTCGTATACAAGAAAACAGTTGTAGAAAGTTCAGAGGAATTCCTCCAGACTTGTACCAGAGTTGAAAGGTACTGCAGTTATGAGGAATACATTAGTAAAGATATATAACCTCATCACTGAATGAGAGAAGAATAAGGGAGATATGGTCATAATATTTACGGAATAATGAGTGAATGAGGCAAGTCTGGCATAGAGAAAGGGATTCCTTCATTTAACTAGTTTTACTTAAAAAATTGTGAAATTAAGTTATTTACATTACCATTATCTCCACCATTTTGTATACTGACCATGTTCATCATTTTTTTAAATCCTCTTAGGATGACACGATGCCATCACTGGAGTGGGATTATGACGGTTTGCAACGGTATGCTGAAGATGATGGACCCGTGCAAGACGATCCACACGATGAAGGCATTCATTCTAACTATTATACCAGGTATAACAAGAGGATTTAACAAAGTTGTATATCCATTATGGTTCATTCATTTTATATCAAACTCTAGAACATCACCTCCTATCAGGATGAGAACTAGAAATTTTATTCGTAACAACATGTAAATCATTACAGTGATGGCTGGACTAAATAGGTGTTTTATACCTTCACAGAGAGGTAGATGTCACACGTCTAGTCCTCTGGTTGTACACTGTGTATGTAATTCTTAATGTTAAGTAATGCTATATGGTTCAGGCTAATAGTGATCAGTAGGTCAGATAGTCGGTGATTGTGGGTATTGTGATAGTGTTATAGTGTTAGTGTTACAGAGTGTAACTGGTTATTTTGCCCACCTTTACCCGTCACCCTTCCCAACTGTTACATAGGATAGTGTACTACTGCGCCAGGTTGGAAACTGGTGCCTATGTTTAAGCCGTTACTGATATATGCTAGTGATTCAATTATAGATTTGTTACCGAGTTATTAACTGATGTGTAGGTTAACTGATTTGATAGTTGACAGAGTTAGTCACTAAATGGATAGCTGATTTGCTATTTGAGTTGACAGTTGAGTGATCACTGTTGTATCAACCCGTTCTCGCACTTTCGTATAGTCAATATTGACTTATTAAATACGTGCATATGTGACATACTAATTTATTGTGAATATTTTAGTTTACCTTGAAAAGCTTCATAGAAAACACGGACCTTACCTAACCTTCTTAGTATGTTAAGATAAGCATCTTATTGCTTCGTAATTACAATTATTACTTAACCTATTATAACCTATTAGGTATAGGTAATAATTACAATTATTACTTAACCTATTAGGTATAGGTAATAATTACAATTATTACTTAACCTATTAGGTATAGGTTAAGTAATAATTGTAATTACGAAGCAATAAGATGCTTATCTTAACATACTAAGAAGGTTAGGTAAGGTCGATGTTTTCTATGAAGCTTTTCAAGTAAACTAAAATATTCACAATAAATTAGTATGTCACATATGCACTTATTTAATAAGTCAAAATTGACTGTAAGAAAGTGCGAGAACGGGTTGGTTGTATTGGACTACTAGTTGAGTCATGTGTTGCTCTCTTTTTCTGATGAAAGTATCAGCTTTAGTGTGCATCAGTTATGTATATATATATGTAGTTTTACGGTGACCTAATTATATGCCCCAGTAAACTAGCGTTGCTGTAACCAGCCTTTATTACTTCCCCTAGACTCTTGCTTGAAATTGGCCAGGCTTTGGTTGGCCAGTGATGCTGGGTTCATGAGGTCATGACAGCATGCTAGTTTTAATACTTTGAACACTACCTTTCCATTGGTTATTTGTTTTCATTGCATTTATTAATTTTTTTTATTATTTTACAGTCAGCAGCTGTTGCCTGACGACGCATCTTTGGAGATGGACTTGGAGGAGGAGCTTATGCCCTCCTCTGGACTACTGGCAGATGACTACTCTGGATTACCTGACCTCAATGCATCACGTTCTACTTCCTCCGGTTCCCTTCCTCCTGACATGGGCAATTCTCTGCCCAGGTATGCTCCCAGGATGTCATTCTATCAATTAACTGTGTCTGATTCTTATCACGAATCGGATACACATTGGGAACCACTACTGATATCCACCCCAAAGAAGAGAGGGGATATCACAACTTCGGTGTCGATGACTCTAACGAATCGTCAAATTAATGGGTCAAAATTAAGTTTTTGAATTCGACTGGACTGAATGCAGTATTCATCTGCATTATGACTAGGAATATTGCTGCTTAGTATGGGTGGAAATGATCTCTGCCAGGGCCTTTATCATCATCATCATGAGTGACGATTGCAGGAAGTATTTATTGCAGCCGTTTTTTAATGGTTAACTTCCACTTTCACCCAAAATACTCATACCTGTTCCTTCACATCTAAGACCAGTCTCAAGACCAAACATCAAAGTCCTGCTGAAGTGATGTGTTTACCTGTCATATACCTGGTGGTTTTGGTCTACTGTAATGTGATCTCGCACATTAAACAGTAGACATTAACAAAAATATAAATGTATACTAATAACAACCATGTATATATAAATACATTGAACATCATAGCCAAAATTCCTGGAAAACTTATTTTTGTTCAAGTAGGTAAAAATGTATGATTTTACCTGCATACTAATTATATCAAAGATTGACTTACAACTACTTTAAAATGTTTTAGTTGATCATGGTAGTAATATTAGAGTTAAATGTAGTAATAATAAGTAATAACTAAACAGAAAAATGAGTAGAAATAAAACTATAAAAACTATAGAGAATAAAGAGTATAAAACTGAAATATAACTAAAAGAAATAAAGCAGAAATAAGTAAAAATTAAAACATCTACCTGTGTTTTGTTCAACCTAGCTTAAACTACTCTCTCCTAACCTAACCTATCTTCCTCTAATATAAAATATTATCAAAGAAATGTAATGAAAAGGTATTTTATATGCGATGCAGTAGAAGCATAACTGGACTTTGTACAGAGGGGATGGGACAACAAGAGGCCTAGCATTTCTTTTTCTGGGGTGAGGGGATGGGGGAGCAAATAACTCCCCGGAGCTATTCAGGCTGATACGAATATCCCTAACTTTGGCACCAGTCGATGTGGGTGGAGGTCTGGGCCTACCGGCGACCACGGGCCAGAACCTGGCTCTCTCAGAAAGGCACGAGGAGCAGAGGCCTATAGAAAATAGCACATGTGTTGTTGTTATAGATTCAGCTACTCGGAATAAGTTCCAAGTAGCACGGGCAATGGTGAGCCCGTAGTGGACTTACCTGGCACCGGAGTGATGGTCAGCACATGTGATTTGGAGTATTCTATATCTGCCATTGACTGGGACAGGCACCCAGAAAGGCAAGAGCCCCAAAACAAACCCCTGTTCAGGTCAACAACAACGTAAATAGACAAACGCGTGGACAGAAATCCCCACATGAAAACTAGCAAACGAGCATGACATCACACGAGCCGCGCCGCATATCTGCGCAGCTCCCCCCCCCCCCTCCGTGGTTCCTCTATGCCGTGATGAGGGGGCTCATGTACACCACCTTGGGACCGATGTGTGGTTGCCTTTGTCCCCTCTCTGTGTGGTGTACGTGCTGAAGGGCACCACGTAGGGGCCTTGTGAGCCATCGGACCACCCGCTGGAGGGTGGTCCGATGGCTCACAAGGGCCCCTCCGTACGATGGCTCATTTTTTCGCCCGTGAGGGGCCCGCTTTGAGTGGATGGTTGAGTGTCCAGGCTGGGGCGATAGGGGGAATGTGGTCTTAGCACCAGTGTGGGAGAATGGACGATGTAGAAGGACTCCCCTGTTGAAAAGGGGGAGCACCGCTGGGGATGACACACCTTTCCTGCAATGGCCTGTGCTCGGCCTTCCTGGTAGGTAGTATCCCTTGGTTTCAGGTCCCAAACCTTTGAAATTGATTGCTGCATAAATGACGACATGACTTCTCTTACCCAGGCTCATGGGGTGGGCGACCAGCCCCCCTGAGTCAGACTGTCTTGGAGGACCGGGCTCTGTAGCCCCCGCTCCAGGGCCCAGTTTAGGCCCGAACCGAACTCCTTCTCCTTGTTCCCCTCCCTCCTCTGTGGTTGGGTGGAGCCCTGTTACGGACCCGAGTCCAGCGTCCTAGCACGGAGCAGTGACGACAACGCCATCTGTGAGTCCGCTCCCAAAACCCCCTCCAAATGGACGACGCCATCTAGTGAGGACAGGATATACCGGCCACAGGTGCTGGATTCCCGTCTTAATCAGCTCGTAACATAACCGCTGCTGACCTCTGGTGAGGTGGTGCTTAGACAGCAACGCCATCTATGGAGTGGATAGGTGGACGTTTGTGTCTAAGCCTGTAAGTGAGGTTCCCTAGTTCCAGCACTAATGACGTGTCTGATTACAGAGTCGACCTGGGACTGCTGTAAAGGACGACGGATCAGTCTACCCAAGGCAGCCAAGGTCTCTTCACGAGTTTGCTCTGAAGAAGCTGTGAGTCACCCCCGGACGAACTCTGCTGAGAGTGTTAGCCTGCCGTGACGTGGCAGTATCAGGAATCGCCTTATCCCGAGCTGGCTGGTGGAAGAGATTAGCCACTGTGGTGCGTAGAGAGGAGGGTGATCAGCGGGATCACACGAGGCTCCAGCCTAGGGCTCGCAACCCTAGTATTGGTCGTGGAGTGGCCTACACAGCGCAGCTGATCGGAACCTGCCAGCTACAGGCTGGATTGTGGTTGAAGGCCTCCACGACGGAGCACCCAGTGGGACTGTGATTTGGCTGGCCTGTGGCCAGGGTAGATTCGCCGAGAGAAGCAAAGACGATTCATCGTGGGCCACGGAGGAAGGAACCAGGGCTACTCAAAGTGCGCACTGTGGAGCATCCTGTGTCTTCAGAGGAAGACAACTCTGTATATTATCGTGTAGTTATAAACCCCGTGTGACTATTATATATTTATTAATGGTGGTGGTGAAATAATATATATAAATCAGAACATTTGTATCCCTCCCCCTTTAATTTAACTTGCGTTACGCAACACATCCCTTGAAAGCCTCTACTAACTTGGGGCCGGATTCCCAAACTCTAATAACACCAGAAAAGAACCCGGTTGCGTCCTAGAAGGGCCATAACAAGCCCCAAGCCTGCTGTGGTGACCGCCTCGTCCCCTTGCATAGCTCCATCTCTTATTATGACTACTGCACCCATCTCTCTCTAGAGGTTCTCAAAGCCGTCCCCACCACGGCCGCTCTCGTATGCTCCTTTCCCATAATAATTTGTACCATGCTTTGTTTGGTCCTGCTACATGGACTAAGTACTTTGGACCTCCATCCTTTGGATTCCACTCCTCCTGATGATTTTTCCCTTCATAGGCATCTTGTCGATTCAATATATGCCTCTGTTACTTTCAACCCCACCCGTCTTGGTACCCGTGTCATTGCTGCTCCTTCTCAGAATGCAGCCACCCGCTTGGCCGTCTTATCCTGCATTGGCGAGATCCCTGATCGGGTCTCCAAGGACACTCGGTTAAATGCCAGTGTTGACATTGTTCTCCCGCACCGTGTCGCAACCGGTTTTAAAAATCTAAAAGACTGCCACGAGGATATCAAGCATATCCTCGAGGCCCAAGGTCATTCTATCCTTCAGGTGGATACGTTTACTCGTCCCCCTCGTGGTCGTCGCCGTCTGCCCCTTCGGGTTGTGAAGATTACCTTTGATGGTAGGACACTTCTGCCCTCTGTCATTCTTGCTGGTGCCAGATGGTCCATTCAGGAGTATATTCCATCTCCTCGGCTTTGCAATAAGTGCTGGAGGTTTGGGCATGGTGGCTTCAAATGTTCTAGTCCTATCTCTCTCTATCCCATGTGTGGGGGCGAGGGTCACTCTAAGTTGGAGTGCACTTCTCCCTAGGCCCGCTGCTTCAATTTCGGCGAGGCCCACCCTACCTTCTCCCGAACGTGTAGACGTTACAAACTTGAGGCAGCCGTCCTCAATTTCAAGTACCGGGACCGTTTGTCTTTTTCTGAGGCTAGGTGCCAAGTTCATCGTCTCCCCCTTTCACTGGCGTCTCTTATGCTTGCGTGGTGTGCTCTTCCTTTCCTCGTTCTTCCCACCTTCCTCAGTCTCACAATCGTTTCCAAGCTTTAGACCCTAACACGCCTTTCCGTTCTGTCCCCGAAGGTCCCCCTTCTGGTTTTCTGTCTAAGGTTCCCCTTCTTTTTACCCAGTCTGTCATGTCTCCTGTGTCTTCTTTCTCCTCCTCAGAATGATGGGAAGGAGGATCTCCCCTGATCCTCCTTCCCATCATTCTCCTCCGTCTCTTGGCTCTCCACGTCGCCTGACTGTGCGGGCCGATGTCCATCGCTCTCCCGGTGATCGTGTTGTTCGCTCTCGTTCTTCTTCTTCTATTGAGACACTAGAGTCTGTTGCCCAGTACATTACTGCTGGGACACCTGTCTCTTTGAGTCAGAAGTGGAAACCTGGCTCCTCTCCTCCTACTCCCCAGCAGGTAAGAAGGCTTCGCTTTCTTCTCCGCCTCAATCTCTGATTTTATCGTTCCTTCCTCTCCTGTTTTTGTGGTAGAGCCCCCTTGTTCCTACTGTGGAGGTTTCTTTGGCCCCCGGTTCTGTCTCGGTTGCTGCTCTTGCTGAGGTGCGCTCCCCTCTTTCTGCCCCTACCCTTCCTGCTCTCCTTGCCCGCCCCTCTCTGTTGTCTCCTCCTGCTCCTCAGGACCCTGATCGTCCACCTCTACTCTGTCCTCTCGCTCCTTTTCCTCCTTCTTTACTCAGTTCACCCATGCCCCCTAACCCTGACCTTTTGCTTCTTTAACGTGCTGTTTCTTTTTCACATTTTGTCTTTGTTTTCTGTTGCTATCCTTTCTCTTTTTGTCCATGTCTATTCTTCAGTGGAACATCCGTGGTTATTACGCCAATTTCCTTGACCTCCAACTTCTAATTTCTCATTTTTCGCCTCTCTGTGTCTGTCTCCAGGAGCCGATGCTTGGTGCTCGTCCTGGTCGCTTCCGTGGCTATTCTTTTCTCTCACCTCCCCCCCCCCCCCCCAATTATAGGAGCTGCCTCGTATGGGCCAATAGGCCTTCTGCAGTTGCCTTTGTTCTTATGTTCTTATGAGGATGAAGATGGACATAAGAACAAAGGTAACTGCAGAAGGTCTATTGGCCCATACGAGGCAGCTTCTATCTATAAATGATTTTCTATCTATAAATGATAGATAGAATTTTGATATTCTAAATGATAAAATATAGATTTTTCTATCTATAAATGAATCTTCTATCAGCATGATTTGAATGATCTCCGTGAGGAAAACAACCTTCTGAAAACTGATGAAGCCATAAAAAAACAGGAGGAAGCTCTCAGCAAAATGACTGCATGTATCAGTACATTTTCAGCCCAACGTTCCGTCTCCCAGGAAGAACAAGACCAGCAAAAGCTGCTAGACTCTGTTATTGTGTCGTCCCAAGATATACCTATGGAACATGAAGGTGAAAATTGTGTCGAAATAGCTTAGGCTCTCATAAAAAACAAATTGCAGCTCATTCTAAACAAAACTGACGTTATTGCTGCCTACAGAGTAGGCAAAAAGAATCCATCAGGTCAAAACCAGCGGAAAATTCGCCTGAAGCTGACTTCCCAGTTCACGAAATCCCATCTAGTCCGGACAGCTGCATCCCAACGGAAGGGATTATACATCAACGAGTGCTTGACTAGGAACAGACAGCAACTCCTCTACCGCCTGCGTCAAATCCGTCAACAAAACCCAGATGCGATTCATCAGTGCTTCGTTAGAGATGGACTGATAAAGGTGAGAAAAACCCGCAGAGGGCAAAATGTTTTAAATTGCTAATGAAGAGAACCTCAACACCTTCCTCTCCTAATGTGGTTTGCCTCACCATAGTATCACTCTCAATGAATTAACTTAATTAACCCCATTGTCAACTAGTGGGGCTAGGTATCCTAAGTCTCTTTGTTTCATTTTCTGACTTAATTTTTAACTTACTCTTAACTAGTCATTTACTGAAATTATTTAATTGAGTGCATTAATAGTTCTACAGGTCTTATTAATTAATTAGATGGCAAATTCCTTGGCATTCTCATTGACCACAAGCTGAATTTCCAGGGACACATTCTAAACATATCAAAAAAAGTTTCAAAAACTGTGGGCATTCTTTCTAAGATCAGATATTATGTACCACGCCCTGCCCTGGTGACTCTCTATTACTCCCTTATCTATCCATATCTCAACTATGGTATTTGTGCTTGGGGCTCTACTACCCAAAATCACTTACGTCCTCTAATTACTCAACACAAAGCTGCTATTAGGACAATATCCAATTCTGGCCCCAGACATCACTCGGTACCCCTACTCAAATCTCTGAATATGTTAGACATTAAGTCACTGCACATTCTCTCATGTGTATTATACATATATAAAACGCTAAACTATAATGCCAATCCTGATCTCAAAAGCTTCATAGAAGGTTGTAACAGAACCCATGAGCACCACACCAGAAATAAATACAGTTTTGATATTCCTAGAGTACGACTTAATCAAACCAGAAATGCTCAACAAATCAAGGGGCCCAGAATGTGGAATGACCTTTCCAACCATGTTAAAGACTGTACCTCTCTCAACCAGTTTAAGTTAAAAACGAAGGTATACCTAATAAATTCCCTGTAACCTACCTTACCCCTCTGTTGTCAACCCATGTATGTTTTTTGTTTTTTTTTTGTTTTTCAAATCAACGCTGTTTTAATGTAATTTTCTGTAATAATTTGTAATTGTATTTGTGCTGCTTTTTCAACAATGTTCCCCCCTCTTTTACCTCTATTTTTATTTGTACTCAACACATTTTATTCTTTTTACCCATTAGTTTTAAATTTTTGTCCCCTAACTCCCCTTGCCACTTCGGGGGGTTATAGGGTTTTTATGTAGCTTCGGAGCCCGATCCCCCCAGCCACAGGGCATGGCGAGACGGACCCCTAAGCATACCTAATACCCTAACACACACAAACTAAAATAAACATATATGGCAGATCTCATCACACCCACAAGAGTTAAGATGATACTAATAATACATAATAATAACCTGAAAATAAACAAAAACATTAATGGAAAATTCTTTTATAGTTGTTTTTTTCTATATGGGACACAGCACACATAGGTAGGGGTGCACAGTATAACATTTAAAAAGAACAAACAAACGCTGAAGGCCAAAGCAGCAGGCTGCCCAATCGGCAGGGATGATGATTTGACGTCGGCATACATGGAAAACTAGACACAGTGGATGCTCCTAACTAGGCCCCAAAGCGGGAGGGTTATCATGTATGCGCATGGGGTCCCTCCGGTCGCCGCCTTATTTACTCGCGGGCTCTGCCAGGTCATCCACCCTCTTGTGAGACGCCATTAGGAGAAGTGGTACTCCAGATGACGAAACTGCTTAGATAGTTGGCTACCAGCTGACTTGGCTGCGGTTCACCTAAGCGTGACTATAGTTACCCTTATGCACCCTGTGCACAGTGATCCCGGGGCTAGGGAGGCCTGCCCCTTGACGTGGCCTTGGACCATATTCTGTATATAGAATATGTCCAGGTCAGGGCCTTCACGGAGCAAATCTCGAGGTTGCTCTTGGTGAGACCCATACCTTGTAGACCACGCGCACTCTCCTTGCACCATCCACCCCTCCAATTAAGGGTTATTGAGGAGGCGGATACTGTATGCTTACCGGTATACTCCCGGACCTTCTGCAGGATCTCGGGGGTGCCGTATTTGTCGCACTTGCTCTGATGTGGACGGGAGAGTGGGAAGTTATCAGCTGAGACCTGGGTGTCTAATATGAAGGCCTCATTACCTTTGCAAGCAATAATGTCTGGCTTGCAGAAGGTCCCTCCATCTGGTATACGAACTTCGCGCTCCACCTCAAAGCCTCTGCCGCAATCGGCCAGCTACGAACCGGGTGATGTCGTCGTGACGTTTCACCCGAGCCCCGTGTGTCTTATGGCAGGCCTGCGATATGTGGCCCAGGGTTCCTGGTTTCCGACAAGCGTCGCAGAGACCAGAAGCCTCGGGTCTACCCCTAGCCGCCCTAGACGGCGTGGCTACAGCGTTTGCCCTAATTTGGATGGCGTGGGCAAAATCTCCTCCGCTTAGCAAACGGGTGCCGGACGCAACCCACTTGTGACAGGATGGGACCTCACAAGAGGAAGCGAGGCAGGCGCCGTCGACCATGCTGTACAGTTTTGCCTTCCATCTTCTAGCGCACTCGGTCGTCCTGCTGGATGGCGTTCCAGCGGCCGTGGTCGGGTCTACCCACCGGCGCATTCTCGCTTGGAATGCGGGTAGGAGAGCCGCTGCCACCACTACTGGGTCCGCTGATCCAGTCAGCGCCCCGAGCCGCTTGTTCTTTTGCAGCCGGATCGATGTGGCAAAGTCGGGTATCTAATGATGTATCCCTAGTCCACCGTCCTTGACGTCGGCGTGGATAAAGGCGTTAGGGGTGTCATGGGGCAGCCGCAGCCAGCCACGAGTGGCGTGTCGCAGCCGCCGGTCCAACCTCGCCAACTCCGTTTTAGCCACGTGTCCGAGGACAAGGCGGTGGTTCATCTTGGGGATCAGGTGGTGCTTTAGTAGGTATAACCTCTGTTGGGGTTTGAGCGGCGCCTTGGTGATATTGGTCAGGCCGTCCTCAAACAGGGAACCATAGGATAAGCGTCTGCCCCCGGCTCCGATCAGTATCCCTAAGTACTTGTACTCGTCCGCCACACTCATAGTACCGATCGCATCGTCTCCGACGTAATATGCCTTCCTGGTGGGGACATGCCATGTCTTTCGATGCGCATCGATCGCTATGCTCAGCGTCCGGCATTTTGCAGCGTTTACTTTGAGACCAGAGCCGCGCAGCGTGCGGCAAATACTGGTTATGAGTGTCTGTAGTCCGGCAGCCGTTTCCGCTGCCACAACCAGGTCGTCGGCGAACGCCAGCGCTGATACCTTTTCGCCGCCCAGACCAACCCCTAGCCCCAAGTCTTTAGCCCTAGTAATTGCCTCATCAATTATTAGGTTGAAGAGAAATGGAGACAGGGGGTCACCCTGTTTCACCCCCCCCTAGTGATCAGGATGTCCTTCGACTTCTCACCTTGGCTGGTTATTATGGTTGAGGACCTGTCATAGCCCGACATGATATATGTCCTTAAAGGCTTCGGAATGCCTTTACGTTTCATGGCCCAGTGGATGGCCGGATGGGAGACGCTATCGAAAGCCTTCTCCATATCCAGAAACGCTAGGTGCGTGTTGTGTTTAAGCGCACGAGCCTCAGCAAGGAGGGCATCCAGGATCACCAGGTTTTCAGGGCATCCGTCAACGGGGACGAATGCCTTCTGCCGCCTGTCGATCCTGACTGCCTCAGAGAGTCTGCTGCTCAGAATCTTGTGGAACAGCCTTACTATCGTTGATGACATCGTTATGGGGCGATAGTGGGAAGGAGAGTCTGGGTTAGGTTTCTGCTTTAGTCATTAGTGTTTTTTCCTGCCCGAAACGCTTTGCGTAATAGTGGCTTTAGGCATTGTATGTACTAGCTCTATCTATAAAGCCAACAAACTTTGTAAAATCTCTTTATGTATGTACCTTTACCTAAATAAAAATTATTATTAATATTATTATTATTATTATTATTATAATTATAGTCATAACTGAACTATTTATAGTTAATAATCATTAGCTTAAATTTGCCTATGTTTATTATTCAACTTTCCTTTGATTTCATTTATTACCTAGGTTGCCTAGCCTCGCCATGCTCCCTTACTCCATTGTACCCCTGGCTTTGCCTGCATCTCAAATTGCAAATTGTTACTTACAGTGTACCTGAGAGTACTTGTAAGCAATCTACCTCATTTTTTCTTTTTTGCTAAATTTGTTTTTGTATTGTTTAGTCTTGTTTATATCTTTGTTTTGAATTTCTATATCCTTTGTTTTGTATAGTCCATGTTTATATATGTTTTTTCATTAATCTCATTTATTACCTAGGTTGCCTAGCCTAGCCATACTCCCTTACTCCATTGTACCCCTGTAAGCCCCTTGTAAGCTACCTCATTTTTTTCTTTTGTTATTCATTTTGTGTTTGTTTTGTGCAGTATTGTGTACATATTTTTCCCTATTTTATAGCTTATTTCTACCTTGTAATTTGCCTTTCTTGCCTTGTTTTTCCTGCAATCAGCTTTTTTATGCAGACAAGTATAGACCCAGAACTAAACCTCTTATCCACTATCTATGACAATCATCACTTTAATGATCTAAATTGCAGATATTTTGCAGCACATGATGTAAACAATGTATTAACTCATAATCACAATATCTCAGTAATCAACTTGAACGTTAGATCCCTAGGTAAACACTTCGATGATGTTAGTGCCTTGATTGAAACTATTGTCAACAAATTCTCTTTTATTATACTTACTGAAACATGGTTGAAAGAGGATACTACTCAACTCTTTAACATGCCTAACTACTCGGCAATTCACAACTGTCATCAACTCCAGAGAGGTGGTGGCACTGCTCTTTACTACCACCAAGAACTAACATGCTTAAAAGAAATTAGAACTAGAGACTGCTATGGGGAGTATATCTTCGCCAGCTTCAGAGTCAAGGGTGCCGAGTCTGTCCTGTCTGTGGGTGCAGTCTATAGAATTCCTAACACTGATGTGTCCGAATTCAACTCAAACCTTAGAAATCTAATACTTGATAACAGACTGAACAAAAACTATCTAATTATCGCAGGGGACTTTAATATTGACCTCTGCGAGCCTGAACACCCTACTGCTGGTAGCTTCCTCAACTGTATGAATTCCTGCTTCCTCATACCCGTAATCACTAGACCTACTAGAATCACTGATAGCACTGCCACGACTCTAGATCACATCTGGACAAACATAACCTCTCCGCTTACTTCAGGTATAATCACCGATAGCACTACAAACCATTACCCCACATTTCTCTTAACTAACATTAGCAAACCACCTCTAGAGTCAAGAGAGTTACGTTTTAGACTGCACAATGAAACTGCTATAGACAATTTTATAACTGCTGCTGATAATGTCAACTGGGAGTCCGAGTTAGGTAACATAGAGGACATCAACCTAGCAGTGCAATCTTTTCTTCAAAAAACTCTTAGCCTTTATAACTCCCACTGTCCTATGCTTACAAAACAAGTCACAACCAAAAGGCTTAACAATCCCTGGCTTACAAAGGGAATACTTAAATCCATTAATAAAAAACATGACCTTGAGAAGAAGTATAGGTTAGGAATTGTCTCCAAAGAATTCTCAAAGAATTACTCATTATTGCTATCTAAGATAATTAGACGAGCCAAAACTAAATACTACGAAGATAAAACTTAATAAACTCCCCAGGGTCAAACTTAATCTGTGTATTTAAGTACTTAAATACTTAAATACAGACTTAAATACAGACTTAAATAAGTACTTAAAGATTTAAGTACTCTATGCAAATTAAGGGACCTAGTCTATGGAACTCACTCCCTAGTGAATTGAAAAACTAAAACTTTTGCCTTATTTAAAAGCAAAACCAAAAAGTACCTAACTTCATCTTCTTAGTTTCCTACACTGAGCTTTAAATTTGCTCTGTACCTAGTGTTACCCAATCTCCTAATTTTTATGTAATATCAAACAACCTTATCATTGTGTTCATTGCTGTCTTCTTTTATGTGCTAGCCATATGCTGTATTGTGACTACCAATTTTTGTCAACTACCATTCAAGCTGTCATTGCAATCAATCTTATATTGTTTCTGCTGTATTGTGCCTATACCTATTTTTTGTCAACTACCATTCAAGCTGTCATTGCAGTCAATCTTAGCTACCTATGTGCTTTAATATACTGTACCTACAATTTTCTCTCATCTTCTTTTTTTTCATTTAATCAATTAACCATTTAATCAAATTCCATGTAATCTGTTATCATTTTTTTGTCTATAAATTTTGCAAATATTTACCTCCTTAAAATTTTCTTAGATTAAGAACCTGCCCGAAACGCTGCGCGTGCTAGTGGCTTTACAAGACTGTAATTACCATATTTGTATCCTCACATTCCTTATGTACATTCTTGTATATGCATAAATAAATAAATAAAATAAATAAATTTACCCAAATAAAGAGCAACATTAAACAAACTTGGAGCACAATTTCACAAATATTGGGATCAAAGAAGTCTTTAAATAACAAACCAACACTCCTGTCCAATAACGATGGTCAGCTTTCAGCCTCTGATTCTGCTATTGAGTTCAATAGGTTCTTCTCTTCCATTGGTTCATCCCTTGCAAATGATATTCTATCTTCCAGTACTGACATTAAGGACTATCTTACAGGTACCTACCACCACTATCTTACAGGTACTACCACCAAGAACTAACATGCTTAAAAGAAATTAGAACTAGAGACTGCTATGGGGAGTATATCTTCGCCAGCTTCAGAGTCAAGGGTGCCGAGTCTGTCCTGTCTGTGGGTGCAGTCTATAGAATTCCCAACACTGATGTGTCTGTATTCAACTCAAACCTTAGAAATCTAATACTTGATAACAGACTGAACAAAAACCACCTAATTATCGCAGGGGACTTTAATATTGACCTCTGCGAGCCAGAACACCCTACTGCTGTTAGCTTCCTCAACTGTATGAATTCCTGCCTCCTCATACCCTTAATCACTAGACCTACTAGAATCACTGATAGCACTGCCACGACTCTAGATCACATCTGGACCAACATAACCTCTCCGCTTACTTCAGGTATAATCACCGATAGCACTACAGACCACTACCCCACATTTCTCTTAACTAACATTAGCAAACCACCTCTAGAAACAAGGGAGTTAAGCTTTAGGCTGCACAATGAAACTGCTATAAACAATTTTATAACTGCTGCTGATAATGTCAACTGGGAGTCCGAATTAGGTAACATAGGGGACATCAACCTAGCAGTGCAATCTTTTCTACAAACAACTCTTAGCCTTTATAACACCCACTGTCCTAGGCTTACAAAACAAGTCACAAGCAAAAGGCTTAACAATCCTTGGCTTACAAAGGGAATACTGAAATCCATTAACAAAAAACACGACCTTGAGAAGAAGTATAGGTTAGGAATTGTCTCCAAAGAATTCTCAAAGAATTACTCATTATTGCTAACTAAGATAATTAGACGAGCCAAAACTAATTACTACGAAGATAAATTTACTCAAATAAAGAGCAACATTAAACAAACTTGTAGCACAATTTCACAAATATTGGGATCAAAGAAATCTTTAAATAACAAACCGACTCTCCTGTCTAATAACGATGGTCAGCTTTCAGCCTCTGATTCTGCTATTGAGTTCAATAGGTTCTTCTCTTCCATTGGTTCATCCCTTGCAAATGATATTCCATCTTCCAGTACTGACATTAAGGACTATCTTACAGGTAACTATCCACAGTCTCTGTACCTAAAGCCTATTAACTCCACTGACGTCAATGAGATAATCCTTTCCCTTAAAACCAAGTCTGGTGCCCTTGAGGAGATACCAACTTTAATTTACAAAAAAGCCTCCAGATCTTTAGCCCCTGCTATTGCTTTGCTCTTCAACAAGTCACTTGAACTCCAAATCTTTCCAGATATTCTAAAAAAAGCGAGAGTAACGCCTGTCCACAAATGTGGTGACCCCACAGATGTTAACAACTACAGACCTATATCAATCCTGCCAAACTTGTCAAAAATTTTTGAAAAACTTATATACAAGCAGCTTTACTCATATCTAGCCAAACTCAATATACTTAGCCCTTGCCAATATGGCTTCAGACCCAAAAAAAGCACTAACGATGCACTTATTAGTATGCTTAACTCGATTCATACAGCTCTTGATAAAAAGGAGCTCCCTGTTGGGTTATTTGTGGACCTGCGTAAAGCTTTTGATACTGTCAACCACCAAAACCTTCTTCTTAAATTACATCATTATGGAGTCAGAGGACACTCCCTACAATACCTCGAGTCCTACCTTACTGACAGGCTCCAATATGTTTCTGTGAATAATACAATTTCTCCCACCCTACCCATCAACATTGGTGTTCCTCAGGGCAGCATACTTGGCCCTCTCCTCTTTCTCATCTACATTAATGACCTTCCAAATGCCTCCCAACACCTCAAACCAATCCTATTTGCTGACGACACAACCTTCATTTACTCCAGTCCTGACCCTCTTGCTCTAAATGCCACAGTAAATACTGAGCTAAATAAAGTCCATCTTTGGCTAACTGCCAACAAACTCACCCTTAACATTGACAAAACCTTCTATATTCTGTTTGGCAATAAATCCTCTAGTCTTATAAATCTCAAAATAAACAATACCCAAATTTGTAACAAATTAGATGGCAAATTCCTTGGCATTCTCATTGACCACAAGCTGAATTTCCAGGGACACATTCTAAATATATCAAAAAAAGTTTCAAAAACTGTGGGCATTCTTTCTAAGATCAGATATTATGTACCACGCCCTGCTCTGGTGACTCTCTATTACTCCCTTATCTATCCTTATCTCAACTATGGTATTTGTGCTTGGGGTTCTACTACCCAAAATCACTTACGTCCTCTAATTACCCAACACAAAGCCGCTATTAGAACAATATCCAACTCTGGCCCCAGACATCACTCGGTACCCCTACTCAAATCTCTTAATATGTTAGATATTAAGTCACTGCACATTCTCTCATGTGTATTATACATATATAAAACGCTAAACTATAATGCCAATCCTGATCTTAAAAGCTTCATAGAAGGTTGTAACAGAACCCATGAACACCACACCAGAAATAAATACAGTTTTGATATTCCTAGAGTACGTCTTAATCAAACTAGAAATGCTCTGCAAATCAAGGGGCCCAGAATGTGGAATGACCTTCCCAACCATGTTAAAGACTGTACCTCTCTCAACCAGTTTAAGATAAAAACTAAACACTACCTAATAAATTCCCTGTAATCTACCTCACTCCTCTATTGTCAACCCATGTCTGTTATTTTCTTTTTTTTTCTTTTTTTTTAATCAACACTGTTTGTCAACCTATTGTATTTGTGCTGCTTTTTCAGTCATGTTCCCCCTTTTTTTTTTATCTTTATTTGTATTTGTTCTCAACATCTTTTATTCTTTATGCTCAATTAGTATTAAGTTCTAGATATTAATGTTTTTCTTGCCCGAAACGCATTGCGTAATAGTGGCTTTAGGCATTGTATGTACTAGCTCTATCTATATATCAATCCATTAATGTAACATCACTTGTATGTATATACCTTACCTGAATAAACATCTGAATCTGAATCTGAATCTGAGGTAACTATCCAGTCTCTGTACCTAAAGCCTATTAATTCCACTGACGTCAATGAGATAATCCTTTCCCTTAAAACCAAGTCTGGTGCCCTTGAGGAGATACCAACTTTAATTTACAAAAAAGCCTCCAGATCTTTAGCCCCTGCTATTGCTTTGCTCTTCAACAAGTCACTTGAACTCCAAACCTTTCCAGATATTCTAAAAAAAGCGAGAGTAACGCCTGTCCACAAATGTGGTGATCTCACAGATGTTAACAACTACAGACCTATATCAATCCTGCCAACTTGTCAAAAATTGTTGAAAAACTAATCTATAAGCAGCTATACTCATATCTAGCCAAACACAATATACTTAGCCCTTGCCAATATGGCTTCAGACCCAAAAAAAGCACTAACGATGCACTTATTAGTATGCTTAACTTGATTCATACAGCTCTTGATAAAAATGAGTTCCCTGTTGGGTTATTTGTGGACCTGCGTAAAGCTTTTGACACTGTCAACCACCAAAACCTTCTTCTTAAATTACATCATTATGGAGTCAGAGGACACTCCCTGCAATACCTCAAATCCTACCTTACTGACAGGCTCCAATATGTTTCTGTGAATAATACAATTTCTCCCACCCTACCCATCAACATTGGTGTTCCTCAGGGCAGCATACTTGGCCCTCTCCTCTTTCTCATCTACATTAATGACCTTCCAAATGCCTCCCAACACCTCAAACCAATTCTATTTGCTGACAACACAACCTTCATTTACTCCAGTCCTGACCCCCTTGCTCTAAATGCCACAGTAAATACTGAGCTAAATAAAGTCCATCTTTGGCTAACTGCCAACAAACTCACCCTTAACATTGACAAAACTTTCTATATTCTGTTTGGCAATAAATCCTCTAATCAAATAAATCTCAAAATAAACAATACCCAGATTTGTATCTTAACATTAAGTCACTGCACATTCTCTCATGTGTATTATACATATATAAAACGCTAAACTATAATGCCAATCCTGATCTCAAAAGCTTCATAGAAGGTTGTAACAGAACCCATGAGCACCACACCAGAAATAAATACAGTTTTGATATTCCTAGAGTACGACTTAATCAAACTAGAAATGCTCTACAAATCAAGGGGCCCAGAATGTGGAATGACCTTCCCAACCATGTTAAAGACTGTACCTCTCTCAACCAGTTTAAGATAAAAACGAAGCTATACCTAATAAATTCCCTGTAACCTACCTTACCCTTCTATTGTCAACCAATGTCTGTTTTTTTTTTTTTTAAAGAGCGCTGTTTGTTGACATAATTGTATTTGTGCTGCTTTTTCAGCTATGTTTTCATTTCTTGTTTTCATTCTACTCTTTATGCTCAATTAGTATTAAGCTTGTCATTTAAGTTTTTCATGCCCGAAACGCTTTGCGTAATAGTGGCTTTAGGCATTGTATGTACTAGCTCTACCTATAAGTCAACCAATCTTTGTAAAAATTTCTTGTATGTATGTACCTTACCTAAATAAACATTTATTTATTTATTTATTTATAACCACCCAATCCCACTCACTTTTGATACAGTGCCACATGAAAGAGTAATTTAAAAAATAGAAGCTCATGGTATTGGGGGGTGCTATATTAAGTTGGATTAATTAGGGCATGGCTATTCCAATGGAAACAGAGAGTTAGTATAAATGGGGTTAAGTCAGAGTGGGATAATGTTGTTAGTGGAGTACCTCAGGGCTCTGTCCTGGGACCTCTGTTGTTTATAATATATATAAATGATTTAGATTCAGGTTTGAGTAGCTACATTTGCAAATTTGCCGATGATACGAAAATCGGTAGGGAAATTAATTCGGAGGAGGACTGACTATCACTTCAAGTTGATCTAGATAGGGTTTTGAAATGGTCAAAGGATTGACAAATGCAGTTTAATGCTGATAAATGTAAAGTTCTGAGGCTAGGTAATGATGATAGAGTTACAAGATACGAGCTAGATGGTGTTGAGATTGCGAAAGGGATCTGGGAGTTATGATTAGTAAGAATTTAAAACAAAAGGATCAATGCATGAATGTTCGTAATAAGGCGAATAGGACACTGGGATTTATTAATCGAAGCGTTAGTAACAAGACACCTGGTGTGGTTCTTAAGCTATATCTTGCTCTGGTTAGGCCCCATTTAGATTATGCAGTTCAGTTTTGGTCGCCGTATTATAGAATGGATATAAATTCACTTGAACGTGTCCAACATAGGATGACTAAGTTAATTCCCCAAATTAGAAATCTTTCATATGAAGAAAGATTAACAAAGCTTAAGTTACATTCACTGGAAAGGCGAAGAGTTAGACGTTTACAAGTGGATGAATGGACATAACAGGGGGGATATTAATAGGGTATTGAAAATATCAACACAAGACAGAACACGAAACAATGGGTATAAATTGGATAAGTTTAGATTTAGGAAAGACTTGGGTAAATACTGGTTCAGTAACAGGGTTGTTGATTTGTGGAACCAATTGCCGCATAACGTGGTGGATGTGGGGTCCCTCGATTGTTTCTGTTGGGTTGTTGCTGTTGCGAACTCGTTAGAAGAAGTGGTTAGAGGTGTTTGTTTGGGTTTAAACTGTTAGTAGATAGAGGTATGGGAATTGATTTGGAGGAAGGAGGTAATAAAAGTATGTGTTTGTGGGAGAAAGGAATTGGCAAAACGACCAGGGAAAGAGAAGGTCCGCAAAATAACAATTCACTTAGGGTATATTACACTAACAGTAGAAGTCTAAGAAATAAAATTAACGAATTAAATGCTCTTGTCTGCACAGAAAAAATAGATATTATTGCACTTACCGAAACGTGGATGAATGTAGAAAATAGAGAACTATTAGCTGAATATCAAATATATGGATTTAAACTATTTCACACAGATAGATATATTAGACGAGGAGGTGGAGTAGCCATATATGTTAGGGACAATTTGAAATGTAGTCTCAAAGAGGGAATCAAAACAGAGCCACACACAGAAACTATTTGGATTGAATTAAACGAAAAAGCTAATAATATTATAATAGGAGTAATATATAGGCCACCAAATTTAGACAGAATGGAAGCAAAGCATCTATGGGATGAAATATCTAGAGCATCTAGATCTAACAGTATTTATGTCATGGGTGACTTTAATTTTAGCGGAATAAACTGGTTGAACAAAACAGGGAATAGTGAAGCAGAAGATTTTCTAGAATTAATTGACGATTGCTTTCTTACGCAACACATTAAGGAACCAACACGGGAAAATAATATTTTAGATTTAGTGTTAACTAACAGGGAAACGCAAATTAATGACATCGAAATAGGGAGTGAGCTAGGGAGCAGTGATCACAAAGAAATCAGATTTAGCATAGAATGGAATAGACCAGTAGGAGAAAATTCTGTTAAAGTGCCAGATTTTCGAAAAGCTGATTTTAATAGCCTAAGAAATTTTTTGGGTCAAATTGATTGGAAAGTCTTGGGTATGGGGTGTGGGCCGGTCTTGGAGCGAGACATGAACCCAGCGATAGGTGACTTAAATGGGGATTTCGATGTGGATTCAATATATAACTTATTTAAGAATATTCTAAACAAAGCACAGGAACGTAGTATACCATACAAATTGAATAGATCGAATACTAATGACCCAAAGTGGATAACAAAGAATTTGAAGAACCTTATAGGTAAAAAGAGAGCTTGGTACAAAAGGATTAAAAATGGGGAGGTCACTTTAGAACAGGAATTCGTACAACTGGTTAGAAATGTTAAAAAAGAGATAAGGAAAGCAAAAAGAAACTATGAAGTTCGCATAGCAGGGCAAGCAAAGACAAATCCTAAAGGGTTTTTTCAGTTATATCGTACTAAGACTAGGGAAAGGATAGGTCCATTAAAAACTGAGACAGGTCAAATAACAGTTAGTGATGAAGAGATGAGTAGTATTTTTAATAAATATTTTGTATCTGTATTTACTAAAGAGGAACTTAACAATATGCCTTCAGCCGAACAAGTCTATGTGGGTGGGGACGAGGACAGGTTGACGAGTTTAACAGTTACCAGGGAGGATGTTCTTAAACAAATAGTAAAACTCAAACCAAACAAATCCCCAGGGCCGGATGAAGTGTTTGCCAGGGTGCTTAAAGAATGCAAAGAGGAGCTTTGTGACCCACTGTCAACCATATTTAATAAATCAATAGAGTCAGGCAGAGTGCCGGAGTTTTGGAAAGTTGCTAATGTGATACCAGTTTTTAAGAAAGGAGATAGATCACTTGCGTCTAACTATCGACCAATTAGCCTAACGTCTATTGTGGGAAAGTTACTCGAATCTATAATAGCAAATAAAATTCGTCTTCATCTTGAAAAACATAAATTAATAATTGAGTCGCAACATGGTTTTATAAATGGCCGTTCATGTTTAACAAATTTGTTATCTTTTTATTCTAGCATTGTTGAGGCAGTTGATAGTGGTAAGGATTGCGATGTTGTATACCTTGACTTTAGCAAAGCTTTTGATACAGTGCCACATGAAAGACTGATTAAAAAGATAGAGTCTCATGGTATTGGGGGTGCTATATTAAGCTGGATTAGGGCATGGCTATACCAAAGGAAACAGAGAGTTAGTATAAATGGAATCAAGTCAGAGTGGGAAAATGTTGTAAGTGGAGTGCCTCAAGGCTCTGTCCTGGGACCTCTGTTGTTTATAATATATATAAATGATTTAGATTCAGGTTTGAGTAGCAACATTTGCAAATTTGCCGATGATACGAAAATCGGTAGGGAAATTAATTCGGAGGAGGACTCACTATCACTTCAAGTTGATCTAGATAGGGTTTTGAAATGGTCAAAGGATTGGCAGATGCAGTTTAATGCTGATAAATGTAAAGTTCTGAGGTTAGGTAATGATGATAGAGTTACAAGATACGAGCTAGATGGTGTTGTGATTGCGAAGTCGGATTGCGAAAGGGATCTGGGAGTTATGATTAGTAAGAATTTAAAACAAAAGGATCAATGCATAAATGTTCGTAATAAGGCAAATCGGACACTTGGATTTATTAATCGCAGCGTTAGTAACAAGACACCTGGTGTGGTTCTCAAGCTATATCTTGCTCTAGTTAGGCCCCATTTAGATTATGCAGTTCAGTTTTGGTCGCCATATTATAGAATGGATATAAATTCACTTGAACGTGTCCAGCGTAGGATGACTAAGTTAATTCCCCAAATTAGAAATCTTTCATATGAAGAAAGATTAACAAAGCTTAAGTTGCATTCACTGGAAAGGCGAAGAGTTAGGGGTGACATGATAGAGGTTTACAAGTGGATGAATGGACATAACCGGGGGGATATTAATAGGGTATTAAAAGTATCAACACAGGACAGAACAAGAAACAATGGGTATAAATTGGATAAGTTTAGATTTAGGAAAGACTTGGGTAAATACTGGTTCAGTAACAGGGTTGTTGATTTGTGGAACCAATTGCCGCGTAACATTGTGGAGGTGGGGTCCCTCGATTGTTTCAAGCACGGGTTGGACAAGTATATGAGTGGGATTGGGTGGTTATAGAATAGGAGCTGCCTCGCATGGGCCAATAGGCCTTCTGCAGTTACCTTTGTTCTTATGTTCTTATGTTCTTATGTTTCAAGCGCGGGTTGGACAAGTATATGAGTGGGATTGGGTGGTTATAGATAGGAGCTGCCTCGTATGGGCCAATAGACCTTCTGCAGTTACCTTTGTTCTTATGTTCTTATGTTCCTTTATACATGTCCAACCCGCGCTTGAAACAATCGAGGGACCCCACCTCCACCACGTTACGCGGTAATTGGTTCCACAAATCAACAGCCCTGTTACCGAACCAGTATTTACCCAAGTCTTTCCTAAATCTAAACTTATCCAATTTATACCCATTGTTTCGTGTTCTGTCTTGTGTTGATACTTTTAATACCCTATTAATATCCCTTTTGTTGTGTCCATTCATCCACTTGTAAACCTCTATCATGTCACCCCTAACTCTTCGCCTTTCCAGTGAATGCAATTTAAGCTTTGTTAATCTTTCTTCATATGAAAGGTTTCTAATTTGGGAAATTAACTTAGTCATCCTACGCTGGACACATTCAAGTGAATTTATATCCATTCTATAGTAAGGCGACCAAAACTGAACTGCATAATCTAAATGGAGATGACTATGATTTTGAGGGCTTTGAAAATACAATTTTTGAGACATTAAGAGATGCTGGTGAGGAAGATTTGCAATTTTCTGATATGACTGAGTGGTTAGATGATGATGCTGATGATCCAGGTTATGGTTAATTAAATGATGATGAGATTATCCAGTGTATTACTGGTAATACTGATGAGGATGTGGAAGAGGAACATGATAGCTTGTTACCCATTCCATATGCTGCATCATTGCAAAAGGTTAATGATCTGTTTGATTTGGTTGCTGTAACTGATGATGATGAGCTGGCAGACTACATCTACACCTAAAGAGCATGAAAGATATTACCATGTAGAAGCTCAAAACAAAGAAACAAACTAAAATTCTGAAGTTTTTGATACGGTTCACAGTAGGCTTACAGAACCAGCACCCAGCACTAGCAAGGACTCACTTTGTGAGTCAGATGCAATTTTTCATAAGACAAATGTGTATTGGCATATGTAATAATTAATGTGGTAGTATTTTTTGTTTTGTTTTTTCCTTTATTGTGGGAAAGGTTGTTGGGGCTGGACAGATGGAACGAATTCCGCACTGGAACGAATCGGCTTCACCCCATATAGTTCGTTCAAGCGAGGACACATTGTACTTCTGAATTTACTCCTGGCTCACACAGGAGTAAATTCTGGTGGAAGCAGACAACCATCACAAGGTACAGCACTGCTCAGAGACAGGAGCCAGAGTTGAATGACCGCCACTCAACATATCAGCCTCAGAACTGAGGGTGGATAGTCGGCACAGGGTCTGGGTCTCCCCCTTCCCCCTCCTGGGGAGGGGGTAACTGTGCAGACAAGCAGCACTGTGGTGGGTGTAACATCATGCATATTTGCTTGTTTTTAAGATTGGAGAGTTTGGTTTTAAGCAGCAATGTTTCACCAGTTGGGGTCTGTTTTGGGATGCCTACCTTTCTGGGTGCCTAATTTGGTAGATGGTAGACATAAAATGCTTTCAACCACATGGGAGTTTCTTAGATTTAGAAACTCCCATGTGGTTGAAATCATTTTATGTCTACCATCTACCAAATTAGGCCTTTGCTCCTCAAGCCTCTCTGAGGTGGGGGGGGGGGCTAGGTTCTGGCTCATGGTCCCCGGTAGGCTAGAACTCTATTCGAATTGACTGATGCAATGGTCTAATACATAAATATCAGCCTGGCATATCTTTGGGGAGCTGGAGGGGCTCTACACAGAAAGTAGTTGATAAAATCTTAATTTTATATTTTAGGGAATATATTTATATTAATACAATACTTTATAGCGGATCTATTTTCTTGGATTTTTTTTTAGCTTGTCTACTGTATCAGACAATATTTTGTAGGCGGCTTACTGTATCAAATATTATTTTGAAGTAAGATTACTTGGACAATAACTTTAAAGATCTATTATATCAGACAAAATTGTTAGAAATCTAGGGCATTTGTATACATTTCCATGAAGTTGTGAGATTTTGCGCCTCTAAATTTATGGAAAATCATGAATTTTGTATGGTGATTAGCAGACTTGGGATATAAAAACTCATTTGGAAAATAAACTCACTTTGTTCTAGCTCTGCAATACCCCATACAGAGCCATAACCTAACCTATACCTGACACAGCTGCATCAAATAACACAAACTGAACCTACTTAAAATTATTTTTGAGGAAAATCAAGTATTTCAAGAAGACTCGGCATTTCATCTTGCATATGAAAATATTAAACCTAAGATATTTTAGGTGCACTTAAATTTAGTGCAAATGTAGGTTTGAATTTAACTTGCAATACCTAAAATCACTAACACATGGTTAAAGTCAAACTGTTACCTCTACAAGTCTGTACATTTTATATTTAACTTGTGAAAGATTTATATTTAATTTGAAAAGTTGCACAGAGTATATTAATTCTCGTTGAGGCAACTGAATGGCTTTAAATTGCACTTTACTACATAAGTGTAAGTAACAATCATTATACACTTGCTATAGATTCACTCAAATATTTATTTTAAATCTGTTAACTCAAATTCCAATTAAGAACAAAAAGAGTTGTTTTCTATCGGATACAAAATTTGATTCCAGAAATTAGAGTAGTCTATAGCAAAACATCAGGATTTTACCATGAACATATATGAAAGTATCAGAAAATATACTGATAGTAAAATTAATAAATATAAACTGAATATAAAAAACAAATTCATAATTACATTGTATACATATAGCTGGCTTAACACACTGAAGCCCCATTTTATAACCATTTCAAGCTGAAACTGAAATTCCTTCCCTCATTGTCAGGTCATCCACATAGTGGTATAATATTAATTGTTTAATACCTTGTACTACATTTACATTGATGAAATTGAATGGTTGATTTGTGCTCTTCTCATTCAAATCAAACTTTTACATCATGCTAAATTTCTATGAAATTTAAAATTAAGTTTTATATGATCTGCAGCTGATAGTGGTACTCACCTACACATTAAAAACTAAATTTTGTGACCGAAGTATCACAATGCTTTCCAACCAAAAAAGGAAAGTAAGAACTCAAGTCAACGTATCAAAAATAAATTTGCACTTCAGCTTTTTCATGCAGATGTAGCATGATAAAACAGTGCATCTTAAACCAAAATACAAAGAACAAACTTTGTATGGTAAGAAACATAACAAAATGATGTGCTTATGAGAATAATGCCTCGCTATCCTGCTCATCAGATTACAGTCAACTACATGTTTTAAGGCAGGATTCATCCCTAGACACCTCATATTTCATCAGCCTCAAAATAAAATTAGCCTTATCATATTTTTTCTAAACTAGACCTTATCACTTTCCCATACCATAGCTATTCTTTTGGTAGTGTTACTGTGATGTTTTTTCACAGCCAATTAAAGCCATATTTTAGAGTATATACCTGCATATACAGGCAAATGTTCAGTGTAAAACCAGTTAATATATATTTTTTCCCTTGCATTTAAAGTACTCCACAGTAAATCTCTTCCATAAAACCTGGAGTCAACTCTGATTAAGTGCCATATTTACCTACAAATAAATCATATGCATATTACTAATACAATACTTTTAAGGTTGTAAGGAAGTATATAATGACACACAAAGCTTATATAATAAACTTCATGGAATGAATTGCTCTGCTACAAAGCTATTAACAAAAAATAAGAAAATTTATTTCTGTATTGTAATAACTACCTATACCTACACTAATATAATCACACTAATGCAGTGTGATTAAATGTTTAAAGAAATAAGGTATCCAATGACTGAGACATTCTGTTTATATCACTGGAATTTCTAATGAAACTCCTACATTCTCATTCATTCAGCTTATTATAAAACTGTCAAAACAATATGGCTGTCATCAACATATGATATTCACCAAAATAAGAGCACTCTATTTTAGAAATGATGTACAAGTTTAATTCACTGCTTTGTAAGGAAAATGGAGTAAAAAGACACCTGATACATGTGATGACCTGACAACTTGAGAGCATCCCATCCCATATTAGGAATGCCAGTGCACCTTAATACTGTAATAATAATAATAAATCAGCCAAGGTTACTCTACAGGTTCTAATTACAATTCTGGATAATTTTTATTTCTACAACTGAAGTGAAAATGAGATTCAACAAAAACCATAGAATTAAATACTACATACTACAGTGATTTCCAGCTAATGTACTTATAATTATTCTTTCATACTATCACTGCTGCATTTCTTTGGTATTTTAATTACATTTTACAAATAAATATGAAAAATATATTAATACCCCAACATGAAGGTGTTCCCCCCAGTGTTAAAGTATCAAATAAGGAGAATCTGGCATTCCCATTCCTGACACACACATCTCATGGTTCTTGGTGTACAATGTCTTCTCTCTCATGTGTGTACTTGCAGGTTTGTTTCATACAGAAAGTGCAAACAGCATAAGATCATTAAAAATTAGTTATTAAATATATTAATGATGTAAATTCCTAAGCTCACCTTAGCACGAGGCTAACCTGGAACACAATATACTCTCCACAAATATACAAAACTTGGAAGACAACATAAATAATACAGACATATAACCGTACAAACCTGCATTTCCACACCAATAAGCACCTAATCATACCAAACCCAATTTTTTCTATTCATATATCATATACTTTATTAACAGAATAAAAGTTTTGTATCCCAAAAATATTAATAATCAGAAAACCTGATTTAAAAACAAATATCTAAGAATTTATTTTAATGACTAATGAAACATAATTTTATGTTTCAACAAACAAACATAATTTTATGAGAGAAAATAATGATGGGCAACAGTGATGACGACTCCTGATGACTGGGTCTGGAATGATCTTGACTGTAACATCCACCGCGCAGTCACTTCTGTGACAAGTCCTTCCTCACTTTCAATGGAATAGGGGGTTTGTTTTGTCATTATTATTTAAAGCTGGAGATTGCAAAATAAAACTTCATGAAAATATAATCTCCATGGCATAGTTGTCTTTCTACAAATAATTTGTAGCATATAATACAAGCACAAATTTTTATCAAATTAATGTATTTTTGCTACTTTCAAGTACTACAATAAAATCAATGACTCAACAATCACAGATTATATACAATTATTATATACACAAATTGCTGTAAGCTAATAAAATCGCTAACAAAAAACATTATATACATTGTATTCTACATGCACCCATAAGTCACACCTGATATAAGGATCTTTCGATGGATTGTGAATCATCACTTGACAACCCCCATCACTAGCTGAAGCTTGTCTTAAGCCCTTTTATTGCCATTTCATGAATAAGCTGCAGAGATTTTTTGCTTAATTAGAGTATGCAGTCAGTGATACTCAAGCTTTACATAGTATCTTGCTTTTGCTCACATATAAAGGACAAAAATCTCCTGAAGTTATTCAAATAAATTACATATAATATATATATATATATATATATATATATATATATATATATATATATTTATTTATTTATTTAAATAAAAATTGTCTCATCGACAGTTTCATTAGTACACTGCCAAATAAATATGAATAAATATCACATTTCACAGTTTCTATGTGAGTGCGCTTGAGATATTACAGTAGTATGAACCGTTATTTAAACAGTCTTCCTCTGGTTGCTAAAGAGCATTCTGGGCTTGACTTTTTCTTTTCATAATTATTTACTTCCTCTGGCTGCAACAGCTTAACTTCGCATCAAACAGCAATTTTAACTATAAAGAAAAAAGAAAAATGTAGAGTCAACACCTCTTCAGATTATATCTGCAAATAAGAAATTAATTCCCCCTCTCAAAAAACCAGCATTGAATGTAATGAAACGCCATTTTCTGGGTGAGACCCGGAGGCTCCCCGGTGCTATCCAAGCTGATATGGATATATTAGCTTTCTGGCATCAGTGAATGTGCATGGAGTTCTTGCCTACCAGGGACCGCGAGCCAGAACCTGGCCCCCCTCAGAGAGGCACGAGGAGCAATGGCCTATAGAAACCCCCATGTGGTTGGGAGCATTCTATGTCTGCCATTGACCGGGTCAGGCACCCAGAAAGGTAGGCGCCCCAAAACAAACCATTATTCTGGTGAAAATATTGCTACCAAAAGCCGAGCGAGTGGACAGAACTCCCAAAACGAAAATTAGTAAACGAGCATGACATCACGTTGGCACGCCACTGTCTGCACAACCATCCAAGCCCCAGACCCTCGCCACTCTTCAGTTCTTAAGCTGGATGTCAAAATACGCGAAAACAGCACCGACCAGAGGGAGGGAGGGTGTCAGGGAGCCTCCAGGTCTCGCCCAGAACATGGCGTTACTTTACATTCAACACTAGTTTTCTGGGGAAGCCCTGACGGCTTCCCTGAGCTACCTCACCAAAGATAAGGAAAACAAGGAAAGCACCCAGGAGGCGGATGCCACACGCCCGAAACTCAAAATGAAGACAAATGGCAAAACCGAAGGATCCTGCGGACGACCCGGGGTACCCAAATCCAGGAACAGGAAGGAAGGGAAACCGGGACAACCCAAAGCATGTCCCTAACCACGGAAGCCATGGTGCACAGATAACGGCGGAGAGCCACAACCGGATACAACACATGATGCACCCCCGGTCTGACCAACAAAGCATCAACAACCCAAAGGCCCCCCTCCGGAAAGCAGCAGACTCATACGTCGCCAGAAAAGGAGGAGATGGCTGCAAATGAACAAAACTACCACCAGAACCAAAAGAGCAGAAACTCCTGTGCGGAGGAGAGCATCAAGCTCCCCGACTTGACCCCCAGAACCCCAATGCCAACAGGGAAAGAGCCCTAGAAAAGCAATCCTGAACCGAAGGAGCCACGACAAACTGAAAAGAGAGAAGAGAGAGCACCCCAACCATGACGGCTCAGACGACGCATAAGCAGGTCAGAGGCCAACAATGCAAGAGACAGAGTGAGGAATGGAGCAGAAGGAACATCATTACCAAAAGCAAGCTGCAGTGGCTCTGCCAGCAGCGCACGATACAAGGCGACAGTATTCGGCATAAGATGATGATCCTGGAACAACTACGAAAGGAAGGATAAGACAACTCTATCAGAGACCAAAGTACTCCTACGCAGTGATAAGAAAAACAGGAAGGATCGCCAGAAAATTTCATACTGCCGCCAAAACGAAGCATGCAGGTGGAAGACCAACAATGAAGCCACTTGCGCTCCATACAAATGATGATAGACACGAGTCAGAAACTCCAGACGCAAAGACTCAAGGAGAAAAATGAACTAGCCTCATACTGGGCTGGACCGATCTGCTGAAAGAAGCGGAGATGCGGGAAGACCCTGTGGTCCAAACGCCGAGCAAGCAGCGCCTGAAACCAAGGCTGGGCCAGCCACCAAGAAACCAGAATGACAACTCTTCCCTGGTAAGTCTCCAAGCGAGCGAGGAACTGGAGCAACAGCTGAACCGGGGGGAAATAGGTACAGGTAACCCTACCTTGCCCAGTCCTGCCTGAAGGCAACGACCCCAATGGCCTTGCAGCTGGGGAAGGGCACCATGTATATTGGGAGATGCCTTGACTACGTCGATGCAAAGAGAACCACTTCCAGAGGCCTGAATGTCCGGCAGAGCCAACTGAACGAGTCGGCGTCAACCGTCCATTCCGTGGAAGGGGAACGAACTGGGACAGGCCATTCGCCAGGACATTGGACACCCACTGAACGTGAACCACCAGGAGAGCAAACCCTGAGAACTCAGCAGATGAGTTATCCGAAGTGACCAGCTCTAAAAAGCCAAGGACTGCATCAAACCCCAGCGGTACAGGCAATGAACCACCAGGGAGCAGTCCGAATGGAGCCAGATAGTCGATCCGTGAGCAACCCGAATCCTCCAGGGCAACATCAACACAGCCGCAAACTCCCACTCCGTGCTGTGAGCCCAATGGCAGGACGGACTTGACCGTCTCTGGCCAGCCTGGTGAGCACTGGTCACAAAGCCCCAGACCAGAGACGACGCATCTGTGAACACATTGAGCGAGGGGCGAGGGTATTCGCCTAGACACTGAACCTCAAAAAACCCGAAGAGGAAGCCGGCGATGCAGCAATCGACGCAAAGCCTTTGGAGGTCGAACCCATCGGTCGGAAAAAGAGGCGAAAGGAACGTCCCCGAAGGAAACAGCAAGTTCAGGCTCCCGCACAACCCTCGTGCAACCGCCACATGACCCAAGAACCCCTCAAAAACAGATGAAGGCGGGAATGCAGCCAAACCAAAGCTGCAGGAGGGAAAGACAAGGAAGCGGTCCGAGTGTCCCACACAAGACCCAACCAAGACCAGACCTGAGAGGGAACCAGATGAGACTTCCACCAGCTCATCAGGAACACGAACCCAGTGCACTGGGAAAGAACCAAATACATGGCGAGCAGACACACAGACTGGCTGGGAGCCAATACCAGCCAGTCGGCGAGGTAAGCCAGAACCCGAACACCTAACAGATGCAAGTGGGCCACCACGACCCGAGGAAGGTGTGTGAAAACGCGAGGAGCCAGATTCAAACCAAAACAGATGGTACCGAAGTCTAGGCTGGTGCCGAATCTGGCACCACTAGCCTACCACGATGGGAAGAACCCCTAGCCTTGGATTCCAAGGAAACGAGTACCGCCTACCAACAAGTGAGTTGAGAAGCAAAAACCGCTTCCCTCAGGAGCGGCGCAAACAGCCTCAACAATGCAGATGACACATGCGCCACCGAGTTCAATGCACCAGACCCAGAGGCATCCCCAAGAGCCTCCACATCCACCTCTAGCCAGTCCGAGGACAGCTCAAGGAGGAAGAAACAACGCAGGGCCAAAGCCAACAAGCCAAACGTACACAAATCCTCTATGACCAATGCAGCTGAAAGGGAAGGAACTTGCACATGAAGCTGCATCACACCAACATCCCGTGAAAGGGAAGGGCCGAATAAGCATGCATTGAGATGCTCAAATTTACCCCCAGGAAAACCTGCAACACCATCTCAGCCTCCCACCACTGAAGCGTGCGGAATCGACAGAATGTATGCCAAGTCTCCAAGAGGAGAGAGGGCAGTCTGCTAACCAGGACGACTTCGGACTTTATAACAAACCCTGTAAGGACACGAAAATCCATACACGAAGGAATGTGGAACCATTACGAAAGCATAATCCGGTTCATGCAGGAGGTAAGCCGCAAGGGCGTCCCACACCACATAGGACAGGATGCGGGAAGCCGAAAACCTCCTGAAGGACAGAACCAAAGAACCGACGGGATCACGGAACCGAACCCACGAGGGGTAGATGCCAAATCCAATTTGTACAAGGAGGGAGCAAAAGAGAACCCCCTCTCCTTGTAACACCAAGCCACACTTTGAGGGTACAAAAACCCAGGTGGGGACCAATGGGGCCCAGGGTCCCTATGTCAACCCCTCCTCCGCCCCGACAACCTCACCCAGAGGACCCAGGGCCAAGTTGTCCTCCAAACCCCCTGCCTCTAAAGAAAAGGCAGCCACAGCCAAAAAAGCAGAAACGAAGGGGACCCCACTGATCAGACCCAGAGGCTCCGGCTGAAGGACCAGGCTCGAATGCTTCCGCCACCACCCCAGAAGGTGACTCCCCCAAGACTGCCCGAAGTCTCAACACCAAATAAACCCTGCCCCAACTCTGAAACCCTCAGACATTTCAGAGTCGGAAGCAAGGGGAGAGGAGCTGGATGAACAACTGAAGGGGAAGGACAAGAAGGGGTGGAAAGAAACAAAGGCGAAACGACTCCCACCCCAAAGTCCGAGTCCTTCTAACCACAACAGGGCAGTCTCGGGGAATCCGGGGAAGTTAGGAACCTATCGCGTTGCAGCAACATAACCTAGCATGCAATGCCGCAGCTGCCTGCACCCTCGTATCATGATGAGAAGCTAGGGTGAACTGGAAAATGTACAAACAAGAAATGTCACACTACTCCGGGTCAATAGAATCACTGACCTGACAGGCAGCTTGGCAGAGGCAGAACCAGTGACCATCACCCAGAGACAAGGGGACAGCAACCATCCAACATGCACAAGGTGAGAGGGGATTCAGGGGTCGCATCCATCGGACCACAGAGCCCCTGCGAGGATTCTCAGAGCCCTTAGTCATGGAAGTCCGTTAAGAGAAACCCAGGCAGGGTACAGCTAACTGGCGCCGAAAACTACGAAGTAAACTGCTACAAGCTGCTCCCCCGGGACTTGTACACTCTCGTGGGCCAAGCGGAGAGCCACCAAGAACAAGAGGGTATAACCAAACAAGAGGCAGACCCTCCACCAGGCAGAGAAAACAAAACAAAAAAGAAAACCCCACAAGAGGACAACGTGCCCAGGCGGTACAGAGCTGGCCGCTATGAGAGGTTACAACTAGCTGCATTGTACCCTGCGCCTCAACCAGTGACAAAAACTACCCCTACCCTGAGGCAAATTGGGTAAACAAAAACCCCAGCTGACTCCAAGGGCAGTCAATCACCAAGCAGTAGAAGACACAGCGGAGGTAGACCCCCAAGGCGACTTGTGGAAAGTGGCCCCAAGGGCAGTATTTTACAGGGCACCTAGGGAAGGAAACCCTAGGTGTGTGTAGCCTGAGTACTGAAGATTATTACTCCTGGCTCGCTCACCGACCATAGAGACAGGATTGTGCCACAAGGCACAGAAACTGAGAAAATCTGGAGCCAGAGGCACATGACCTTGCCAGTATCACATCAGCCAAAAACTGAAGAGTGGATCACCGGCGCAAGGGTCTGGGGCTCCTCCCTTTGCCCTCCTGGGGAGGGGGGGTTGCGCAGACAGCGGCGCATTAACGTGATGTCATGCTTGTTTGCTAATTTTCTTTGGGGGTCCTGTTCACTCGTTCTGCATTCGGTAGCATTATTTTCACCAGGATAAGGGTTTGTTTTAAGGTGCCTACCTTTCTGGGTGCATGACATGGTTGATGGCGAACATAGAATGCTCCCAACTACACGGGGGTTTCTATAGGCCATTGCTTCTTGTGCCTCTCTTGAAGGGGCTGCCTCCCATCCCTCCCTCAATGCCTCTCTCTATCACTGCCTCTCTCCCTCAATGGCTCCCTCCATCACTACCTCTCCCCCTCAATGCCTCCTGGCTCTTGGTCCTCAGTAGGCAAGAACTCTGTGCACATTGATGCCAGAAAGTTATACATATCCATATCATCCTGGATAGCTCCGGGGAGCCGACGGGGCTCCCCCATAGAAAATAATTATTAATTCCATTCACCATTCTTCCATTCTCTGGAGACTCGAACCATGGAGACTATTTGTTTAATAATTATTAATCATGCAAAAATGAATCTGGCATACCACAATAAAAAGAAAATCTAAGCATTTCATTATGCTCAATGTTCTTTCCTGTAAAGTCTTCTGTAGCATCCTGGTGCTTACACACTGGTAAAGATAACCCTAAGGAACATGCCAGGCCTGTGAGAGTACATTGACAAAGGTGTCAGAGAACCACTCAAGTGAGCCTGGTGAACAGTGTGATGGTGTCCGTATACAATGATAGGATTCTTGTATGCATTAGCTACTGTACACACACACAACTGCTTATATTTTGGGTAAATATTGTTATACAGTATTAGATACAAAATTAATAAGGTATTTTTTACCTAATACTGTACACTGAATCCATTTGTTTTTTTAATAATTTTCTATCTTCATTATTATATGCTATGCATTGGGAATGTTTCAGTCTGGTACTGAGCTAGACCATTTATCTTATCAAACAAACACAATTTTGTTTTCACACAAAATATTTGTTAAATAAATTAATTTTTGGGGGGAAAAGAGCATAAGAGAAACTAATGTTCCTTCCAAAATATCATTAAATTTCTCTAATTAGAAATATAATAAAAATATGCAGTTGAAAGGTTAACTGAAATCCAACCCTAGCTTGCTGACTACACACTGAATGAGAATCAGGATGTATGTTTTCTAACATGGGTTGGTGGAGCAGAGGTGTGGGTATGTTACTGACACTTACCATAAGACTACCTCATTAGAGGTTCCAGGGACCTACATCCCTGTAGCCCAGTCTCCGACCAGGCCTCCCAGTTGGTCATCTGGTCAACCAGGCTGTTGAATGTGGCTGCTCGCAGCCTGATGTATGAATCATAACCTGGTTGATTAGGTATCGTTTCGAGGCGTTTATCGAATATATCGAGAACCTCATGGAGGTTGGTTCTACTATCCAGATCGTGCTACTGATAGTTACCTGGTGTCTTTGTTGGCAGCCACCTGTGATGCCAAGAGAAGCCTTTAAAGATTTTTTTTTTTTTTTTTTACTTCTGGAGTTCATTCCTTGCTGGATCAAGTATTCTTCAGTATCTCGCAAACACAGAGAGCAATCAAATTAAATGATTCACATAACTATTTACAATTTTCTATATTATAACAGCAATCCTTCCAGCCCATCCTCCGAATAGTCATTACGCTTTAATACTAATTGTAATAAGTACACTCCTGATTATCTGTATAGTACAGTATCCACTCGATTTAACGCCCTATATAGGGCTGTACCCCTGGTCATTATTTCCGGGGCTCCGGTATTTCCAAAGTTAAGATGTCAGTAATTTTTCAAGTAACATTCAGGTAGGATATATTTTATAATAAAGTTCATTGTGTAATTGCATTCCAAGCTAGTTCCTGTGTTAGTGCCCATTCTATCACAGGTTACAATTAATAATTCCTTCATATGACAAGTTGGATCACACAAGTGGACAAGTGGACTACACAAAAAGTGAACCATATTAACCCTTTAACTGTGCAAGGCGCCTGCAGGCCCACGTCTGGGGTGCACTACCCACCTCCGAGTATTTGTATTTTTCACGTTCCATTCAAAACTCCCGCGGCTACATGGGGTTCACATCTGCTTCCTCAGGGCTCTTATAAACAGACGCCATCTTTAAAAAAAATCGCAGTCCACATTCCCAGGTGTGAGAGCCTCAGTAGTGAGTGAGCAACCAAGGCTGGCGCTCGCAGCATGAGCGCACAGCATTGCTGTTCAGCATGTGACCACAGCATTGCTGTTTAGCGTGTGACCACAGCATCGCCTAATAATGTCAAAATATATATATAACCTGTATTATTTAGCCATGATAGTATTATAGAAGAGCCTGAGTGTGATAATGACTGGGTACAATGTTAATATATCAGTGATTCAATGCTGTTCACGATGTTCACAGCGCTAGCCACAGCACCACAGCATTATTTCATCCATCTAAGAATCTTCAAATGACTTCTTAGGTTCCTTTTCAAAATAAACTTGTGGTCAAATATTCATTTACAGGAATTAGTGACCAGGATTGTGGTTATAATTAGCATTATGTGTAGTACTGTGGAAGGAGGGAATACAGAGAACATATACGGCACGCATAGACGCAATAAAGCACCTAAATTATTGGGATCGTCTCAAAGCCCTCCAAATGTACTCATTAGAAAGAAGATGAGAGAGATATCAAATAATATACACCTGGAAGATACTGGAGGGCCAAGTACCAAATCTACACAGTAAAATAACAATGTACTGGAGTGAACGATATGGAAGAAAATGCAGAATAGAACCAGTGAAGAGCAGAGGTGCCATAGGCAAAATTAGAGAACACTGTATAAACATCAGAGGTCCGCGGTTGTTCAACGTCCTCCCAGCAAGCATAAGAAATATTGCCGGAACAACTGTGGACATCTTCAAGAGGAAACTAGATTTATTCCTCCAAGGAGTGCCGGACCAACCGGGCTGTGGTGGGTATGTGGGCCTGCGGGCCGCTCCAAGCAACAGCCTAGTGGACAAAACGCTCACAAGTCAAGCCTGGCCTCGGGCCGGACTTGGGGAGTAGAAGAACTCCCAGAACCCCATCAACCAGATAACCAGGTATCAACCAGGAGGAATTTTGGTGAGGGAGAGAGGAAGGGAGAGAATTGAGGTAGCCTCACTATATGTGGCAGCCACTATTGTTTTGCTCATCATACTAGCTTTGTGGTTCTCTATGGGGAACACATATGTACATGGGTATATACAGTGTGTGTGTGTATATTTTGTAATAACAGCAACAGGAATATGTTGAGAGGAGCTATTTTGGTGAGGGCGGTGATGTCGTAATCATAGCGTCATCTGCTGTATGCTGTGTGATTTTTCATGCAGTGTATGGTGGCCACTGTACTGTTTGGACACAATACCAGCTTACTTGCATAGTTCTGGTAAATAAAACATGTAGATAGGTACATATAACATGTGTAGTGTAATAAAAACAATAACAGTGTGGTGGGAGGAGCAATGTTGGCGAGTAAGATGTTGGAGTGAAGGAGGGCTGGCTGGGTGTGGCTCCTCACACTTGCGGTGTTCTGAATGTGTTGATGGTGAATGTGTATAGTGTGTACATATGTTGTAAATAAACATAAATGAACATGAAACATTGGTGTGAATAACTGTACGATGGGAGGAGCAATGTTGTCAAATACAATGTTGGAGGAGTGAGGGAGGGGCTGGCTGGGTGTGACAGCTCTCACTCGCAGTGTTCTGAATGTGTAGATGGTGAATGTATATAGTGTGACAGTGTATAGTCTGTAAATAGATTGTATACATAAATTAGCATGATACATGGTAAATATGTGCAACATATGTGTACATAAGTGTCATGCACGTAACACAGTGTCTTCGGACAGTAGGGATGTTTTACTGCCATAATATAGTGTACGTTTTCATTATAGATAGAATTAGCACGTAAAAACAAATAAAATATATTTGGAACTGTGCGCAAAAAAACCAGCGTTGAATGTAATGAAACGCCATTTTCTGGGTGAGACCCGGAGGCTCCCCGGAGCTTTACCAGGCTGATATGCTAATGTCAAACTTTGGCATCAGTCATGTGTATGGAGTTCTAGGGCCTACCGGGGACCACAGCCAGAACCTGGCCCCCTCAGAAAGGGAAGGGGAGCAATGGCCTATAGAAACCCCCGTGTGGTAGGAAGCATTCTATGTCACTAGTGGCTTTACAAGAATGTAAATACTGTACTATCCAATGTATTCTCACAAACCCAATGTACCTTCTTGTATATATATATATAAATAAATAAATAAATAAATAAATAAATAAATGTCTGCCATCGACCGGGTCAAGCATCCAGAAAGGTAAGCATTCCAAAACAAACCCCTATTCTGGTGAAAATTGCTACCTAAAGCCGAACTAGTGGATACAACTCCTCAACAGAAAACAAGCAAACTAGTATGACGTCATACGTCACCACGCCGCTGTCTGCGCAGCTCCCCCCCTCCCCGGGACGGGGAAGAGGGAGCCCCAGACCTCCCACGCCGGCTTCTGAGGCTGGATGTCAAAACACGCGAAAAACCGCTGACTGGAGGGAGGGAGGGTTGCCGAGGAGCCTCCGGGTCTCACCCAGAAAATGGCGTTTCATTATATTCAACGCTGGTTTTCTAGGGGGAGCCCCATCGGCTCCCCGGAGCTAACTACCCACAGAGGAAGGTCAAAGGGACAGAACCGGGAGACGGACACCACGCACCCCTCACGGAAGTGAGACAACCGGCAGCAAACGCCAACCCAAGGCGCCACAGTCCCGAAAAGTCCCAGGAACAACACGAGAACAACGAGCAGCAAAGCCCCCGCATGAACACCAAAAATCCATGCCCGAAAGACCGCAAGGACACGTCGCCCAGACGGCAGCGAGAGCAGCGAAGCCACGAACGCCACGGGCATGAGGGAAGAACACAGGCATCTTAGCCGCAAGAACACGGCTGACCACCCAAGACACCATCACCCGTGAACCAGGAAGAACAGAACCGGATCAACGCAAAACGTGCTCTGGACCCAAACGCCGTGGCACGCAAACAACAGCGGAGGGCCGCCACTGAACACAAAACACGACACACCCCCCGGCCCGACCAACAAAGCACCAACAAACCCTGGACCCCTCCAGAATGCAGCAGCCCCACCCTGCGCCAGAAAAGATGGAGAAAGCTGCCACCGAACAACCAAAACGCTAAAACCGAAGGAGCAAGAAAACTCAGCGACTCGACCCCCAGAGGCAAAGGCCAAAAGGAAAGAGCCGACGAAAAAACACACCGGAACCGAAGAGGCACTACCAACCGAGGAGAAGACAGAGCAAGCTGACCAGAGACCAGGATGGTGCAAGCGGCGCACGAACAGGCCGGAGGTGAAACGACGCATGAGACAGCTTACTAACGGTGCAGAAGCAACACCAAGACCGAAAGCAAGCCGAAGCGGCTTCGCTGTGCCGCACGAAAAGAGGCGACAGTATGTGGCAAGACGACGGCCCCCAACCCCCACCAGAAAACCAAGCTGAGAGTAAACCAAGCCGAGAGTAAACCAAACTAACAAGAGTAACCACCGAAGAAGGGACAGGAAAAGGAAGGACCGCCAAAATACCCCATACTGCCGCCAAGAGAAGCACACAGGTGGGACACCTACCACGAAGCCACCCGACCACCAACCGGAGGCAAGACCGCGAGGCAGAACATAAGCAGCCCCAACAAGGCCCCTCCGAGCCCAGGAAAAGGCGGAGCCGTGGGAAGATCTCGGGCGCGACCACCGAAACCCAGGCGGCACAAGGAGATGGAACATCTGCCGAACAGAAAATCTCCCCAAAGCATGCAAGCCCGCCAGGAGTTCAGAAACGACGGGTCCGACGCGAAACATCGCAAGACCCCCCCCCCAAAAAAAAAAAACGGCAGGGCAAGCTAGGAAACCAAAAAAGGCGGAAGGGTTGCCGCCAGATCAGTACCCGAACCAAGGGGTACGAACAACTGCAATAGACCGAGACAAAGAAGCACACCACAGGACACAGGCTGAAAAACGCCCAAGAAGCACAGGAACACACGCAGAACACCCCTGCTGCAGAGGAGGCAGGAAGAAAGAGCAGAAGCACAAAAACCCCAGGAAAACAACCAGGGGTAGACAATCAGGCAGGGACAGAAAACCCCTACGCACATGAGAAGGCCAAACCAGGTACCCGAAGACCACGAAAAACAACAAGCAAACCCCCAGACGCAAACCCCAGGCACAAAACAGCAGCAAAGTGCCACACCACAACCGGACACAGGAACAAGGACACGCCACTGTGAAACACGGTACCAATGCACACGTGCAGCAGCAGCAACAGGCACCACCGCAACATGCAACATGTAAATAGCAACTCCATTCTGCAAAGGCAGAGAACGGAGCAGGCAGACCCCAGACAGGGCCTGGGGTCTGCACGACAAAACCCAGCCGGTCCAGAAACCTGCACCAGGCGACCGACGGCGGAGAAACCCTGCTCGATACCTGCTGGATGGGGTACTGGGAGCTCATTTACACCCCAAGCCCGGCCCGAGGCCAGGCTAGACCGGCCAGAGGGTGGCCCACCAGGCAGCTGCTTGGAGCGGCCCGCAGGCCCACATACCCCCACAGCCAGGATGGGCCGGAACTGCTATTCGAAAACAGGCTAGTGTGCCCTGGAAGTCCACGGACGAACCAGCAAGAAGGCTTATGCTCGCAAGTAGGTCGTGTAACAGACCTCTGATGGTAATACAGTGTTCCCCAATTATGCCTATAGCACCACTGCACTCCACTGGTACTATCCCGCAAGTTCTACCAGATAGGCGGGACCCAAGAGCCAGAGCTCAAACCCTGCAAGCACAGCCAGGAGCCTTACCAGGTGAGTACAGAACCAACCCCACAACCCCCACACCTCACAACATGAAAAAAGGTGGGTCCCCTGAATGACTCTAGCATGGGTTGGACATGCACATGAGGGGGACAGGAAGGGTTGAAAAAGGGACAGTCACTGGTGTGCGAACGGTCTCAGTCGTACAAAAATAAGAACAAAGCAGTTGGTCCAGATGGAGTTTCACCATGGGTTCTGAGAGAATGTGCACCTGAGCTCAGCATTCCTCTTCAACTGATTTTTCAGGCATCCCTATTTACAGGAGTTGTAGCTGATGTGTGGAAAAAGGCTAACATAGTTCCAATCTACAAAAGTGGAAGCAGGGAAGACCCCCTTAATTATACACCGGTATCATTGACAAGTGTAATAGTCAAAATATTGGAAAAAATAATTAAAACTAAATGGGTAGAACACCTGGAGAGAAATGATATAATATCAGACAGACAGTATGGTTTTCGATCTGGAAGATCCTGTGCATCGAATTTACTCAGTTTCTATGATCGAGCAACAGAGATATTACAGGAAAGAGATGGTTGGGTTGACTGCATCTATCTGGACCTAAAAAAGGCTTTCGACAGAGTTCCACATAAGAGGCTGTTCTGGAAACTGGAAAATATTGGAGGGGTGACAGGTAAGCTTCTAACATGGATGAAAAATTTTCTGACTGATAGAAATATGAGGGCAGTGATCAGAGACAATGTATCGGACTGGAGAGATGTCACAAGTAGAGTACCACAGGGTTCAGTTCTTGCACCAGTGATGTTTATTGTATACATAAATGATCTACCAGTTGGTATACAGAATTATATGAACATGTTTGCTGATGATGCTAAGATAATAGGAAGGATAAGAAACGTAGATGATTGTCATGCCCTTCAAGATGACCTGGACAAAATAAGTATATGGAGCACCACTTGGCAAATGGAATTTAATGTTAATAAATGCCATGTTATGGAATGTGGAATTGGAGAACATAGACCCCACACAACCTATATATTATGTGAGAAATCTTTAAAGAATTCTGATAAAGAAAGAGATCTAGGGGTGGTTCTAGATAGAAAACTATCACCTGAGGACCACATAAAGAATATTGTGCGAGGAGCCTATGCCACGCTTTCTAACTTCAGAATTGCTTTTAAATACATGGATGGCGATATACTAAAGAAATTGTTCACGACTTTTGTTAGGCCAAAGCTAGAATATGCAGTGGTTGTGTGGTGCCCATATCTTAAGAAGCACATCAACAAACTGGAAAAGGTGCAAAGACATGCTACTAAGTGGTTCCCAGAACTGAAGGGCAAGAGCTACGAGGAGAGGTTAGAGGCATTAAATATGCCAATACTAAAAGACAGAAGAAAAAGAGGTGATATCATCACTACATACAAAATAGTAACAGGAATTGATAAAATTGATAGGGAAGATTTCCTGAGACCTGGAACTTTAAGAACAAGAGGTCATAGACATAAACTAGCTAAACGCAGATGGCGAAGAAATATAAGAAAATTCACTTTCGCAAACAGAGTGGTAGACGGTTGGAACATGTTAGGTGAGAAGGTGGTGGAGGCCAAGACCGTCAGTAGTTTCAAAGCGTTATATGACAAAGAGTGCTGGGAAGATGGGACACCACGAGCGTAGCTCTCATCCTGTAACTACACTTAGGTAATTACACAAAGAGCGGCCGAAAACCAAGCAGTAAACGGCCTAGCAGGGGCAAGACCCAAGGAACTTGTGGAAGGTGGCCCCAAGCCCCAAGGGCAGTACTTACAGGGCACCTAGGGAAGGGAACCCTAGGCGCATGCAGCCCGAGTACTGGAGAATCACTCCCGGCTCACGCACCACCTAGAAGACAGACACCACACTCTAGGTACAGTGCTGAAACAACTACTGGAGCCGGAGCACATAACCAGTGCCTATAGCATCAGCCGAAGAACTAATGGGTGGTTAGCCGGTGTGGGAGGTCTGGGGCTTCCCCTTCCCCCTCCCGGGGAGGGGGGAGCTGCGCAGACAGCGGCGCGGTGACGTGTGACGTCATACTAGTTTGCTTGTTTTCTGTTGAAGAGTTCTGTCCACTAGTTCAGCTTTAGGTAGCAATTTTCACCAGAATAGGGGTTTGTTTTGGAATGCTTACCTTTCTGGAAGCTTGACCCGGTTGATGGCAGACATAGAATGCTTCCAACCACACGGGGGTTTCTATAGGCCATTGCTCCCCTTGCCTCTCTGAGGGGGCCAGGTTCTGGCCGTGGTCCCCGGTAGGTCTTAGAACTCCATACACATGATTGATGCCAAAGTCTGACATTAGCATATCAGCCTGGTAAAGCTCCGGGGAGCCTCCGAGTCTCACCCAGAAAATGGCGTTTCATTACATTCAACGCTGGTTTTTTGCAGGGGCCTGATACTAGATGTGGTTTTTGATCTTGATTTTGCATAGGAGAAAAAATATTTCGAATTTCACTATTTCACTGATGGCCTTTTGCTCTCTTTGACTCTCCTGGGTTTTGTATGATTCTTGTAGCTTGAGTTCAATTGCTTCTATTTCTCTACTTAACCTTCATCGCCTATAGAAGGAATGACGTTCCCTTTCCAATCTGCATCTCCTCTTCTTTATTCTTGGGGGGTATGCAGTTTGAACATATTTCTAGTGCTACTGAGCTTATTTTTTCCAGGCACTGGTACAGGTTTACATTTTCTAACTGTTCTTCCCAGTTTATTTCTGTGACGTCTTGGTTTATTTGCTCCCAGTTTATCTGTTTATTATTGAAGTTGAATTTGCTGAAATCTCCTCCACCGGGAATCAGGACTGGGTTTGAAGGTCTATTCCCCATGCTTGTCAGAACTTCAATTAAGTTATGATCTGTGTAACAGGTATTTGTAATCATTATGTTCCTGATCAATTCATCATTATTGATGAAAACGAGGTCCAGCGTGTTCTCCTTCCTAGTTGGCTCTACTATTTGCTGGTTTAAGGCAAACCTGTTGCACATCCGTAGCAGGTCATTTGCATATGCCTGTTTATTTAGGCTACTTTAGGATATTAGGATATTTTTATATTAGTGACTTAGATATTATAAAATATATCTAATATCCTTAGATATTAGGATATTTTCAAATTTTATATAAAATCTCTATTGTTTAATAAAACTGAAAAAGAAATTCTTTATATTTAAAACTTGTGTATATAGAATTGAACACAAAAACTTCAACCTAAAAATTTTGAGTGTATTTACACAAAATTAGGAGAATATATGGGGAGGTAAATGTAAAAACACAATTAAGTGTATTTATGTACTATGCAGTCAGGAATGTACTTATTACATTTAGCATTGAAACGTACTGTCTATTTGGAGGAAGGGTTGATCCTTACCATAATATCCAAAACTTCTAATATTAATTTAAAATTTCAAAACATTCTCAGCTGTTTGAATTTTTCAAAGGGTTTGAATAATATTTTTATATAGCTTTTCTTTGTGACAATGGCTTTACTGTGTGTGTGTAATCTTAGGTATTCTTTTGCACTCCTTTTCCTTAATACTGTATATGGAACACAGTTCAACATTCTGCTGTAACCCTTAGATTGCATGCAGGTTATATCTCAACCAGTTTAAGATAAAAATGAAGCTATACCTAATAAATTCCCTGTAACCTACCTTACCCCTCTATTGTCAACCCATGTCTGTTTTTTGCTTTTTTAAACGACGCTGTTTGTCGACCTAATTGTATTTGTGCTGCTTTTTCAGCCATGTTCCCCACCTTTTTATCTCTTTTTTTTTATTTGTTCTCAACACATTTTATTCTTTATGTTTAATTAGTATTAAGCTTTAGTCAGTTAAGTTTTTCATGCCCGAAACGCTTTGTGTAATAGTGGCTTTAGGTATTGTATGCACTAGCCCTATCTATAAATCCATCATTCTTTGTAAAATCTCTTGTATGTATGTACCTTACCTAAATAAACATCTATTTATTATTTATTATTTTTTATTTATTATTATTATTATCAGGCTTTATTTGAATGTTTGTACAGCCAGATAGTATGCAAAACAAGGTTTGTCTCTTCTTGTATTATTATTGACTATGCCCTAAGCATAGGAACAATGTTCCAATATTTGTAAGTCACTTTTCAAGATGGCAGATGTTCACTGAAGGCCTCAAATACCGATTCAGAACATGGTGTACCAGCCAGAGTTTCAGACGTTGCACAGTACCTAAAACCTCTTAGAATGATATGCATACCTTGAATTGAACATCATCTTAACCCTTAAACTGCGCATGGTGTATATATACGCCATAAGTAACATGTCCCACCGTGCGCATGGCGTATATATACGCCAAAGGGTGCCAGGCACGATTCAAACGTCCCGCAGTGTAAAGGGGTCACACATACCGTAGCCAGGGGCGATTGTAAACAGACACCATTTTGAAAAAAAATCTAGAACAGGCCTCCTTTGTTTCACAGGCCTTAGTTAGTGGCCAGACACCATGGCGAGCGCATCACGACCCAGCGTGCGACCTCGCTCAGTGCACCGCGCCGCGCAGTCCTTGACCGAAGACGAAATTGCAGATGAATTGTTCAAGGACGTTGACGAATCTGATATTGACGACTCAGATATAGATGAAGATTATACCCAGCCAGAAGAAATCGAAACAACGGATAGTGAGGGTGAACATGTGGGTGCCACGAGGGTGAGGATGCCTCACGAGGCTACTACTCAACACCACTCAACACCACCTCGCGCCCAAGCACGTCGTTCATCTATACCACTGCACGTTTATGATATGATTGACGAGTCTGAAACAAGTGAATCTTTCTCAGGCTTTAGTGATGAAGAATCGGAGAATAGTTTTACCCTAGCTGCTAGTGCCAGTACAAGTTTCGCCGCATCAGCTGCCCGCCCAGCCAAGCGCCGCCGCATGGGACAATATGGCGACAATGAGGAACAAATTCCCTCATGTTCCAAATCTTTTTCCTCATCTACCGTTCCTGCCCCTACTGTTACAATGCCTGCTTCAGCTCCTGGTCCCCGGATTCCTCGCCGTGGTGCAGCTAATGGCTCTCGGAAGGCAGCAGGTTTGTGTGTGTGGAGTGACTTTGACAACAGAGATGTGGGAATTACAGATCTTTTCCCTGATACTGGTGACGAAATGTGTGAAATGGACTTCTTTACTGCATATTTCGATGAGCCGCTCATGGAACACATTGTTCACGAAACGAACAGACTTGCGGCCGATCTCATTGACGGTGAGGAAGTTTCAGAATTTTCATGACTACAGCGTTGGAAAGAGACAACTGTTGGTGAAATGTATGTATTTTTCGCAATTTGCATGTTGATGAAACATTGTGTGAAACACGTAATTTCAGATTATTGGAGCAAAGACAACACTGTTCCAACACCATTGTTCGGGAAATATATGTCCCGAGACAGATTTCTGTTGATCCTACGGTGCATTCATTTTGCAAATAATGCAGACGAGACACAGGATGATAGGCTTTGGAGGGTGAGGCACGTGCTAAATAACCTGATTGGAAAGTTCCGAGATTACTACGTACCAGCTCAGAAGCTGGTTATTGATGAATCCCTTGTGCTTTTCAAAGGACATGCTGCCTTCAAGCAGTATATTTCCTCAAAACGTCACCGATTTGGACTGAAATTCTTTGTGCTCTGTGACTGTGAATCAGGAATGGTGTTACACATGATACTTTATTCAGCCACAAATGTAGATATTCCTGCTAATGACGAACATGGCTTCTCAGGTAGAGTGGTAAAGTCACTGCTTGCACCATATCTGAACAAGGGCCACATATTGTACACAGATAACTATTATACCAGTCCCTTGCTAACGAAATTCTTCCTTGATAATAAGACTGGAGTGTGTGGAACAGTAAAGCCAAAACGAAAGGAAATGCCTGTGTTTGACACTGCTATGCAAGTAGGTGATTGCGAGGTAAGAAAAAGTGGTGCAATGCTTTCAGTGCGGTGGAAAGACAGACGTGAAGTGAACATGTTGACCACCATTCACCCTGGTACAATGGTAGACAGTGGCAAGGTGAACAGAACAACAAAGCAAATAATATATAAGCCAGATTGTGTGATGGACTACAACATCAACATGGGTTTAGTTGATAAATATGACATGATAGTGGGTGCTGTGGAGTGTGTACGTAAAACAGTGAAGTGGACAAAGAAAATGATTTTCCACCTTATTGACGTAACAATGCTGAACAGTTACAACATGTTTCTTGTGAAGACAGGTAGAAAACCATATTTCCGTTCGTTCAGTTTTCAAGTTGTGAAACAGTTGCTAGGTAAATTTGGCAAGGACACACCTGGCATACAAAGACCCATTCGAGACCCAATACTGAACCATGCTCCTGCACCCAGGCTCGCTTACAGGGAGGCCTTTCTGATACATCAAATCAAGAAATTACCACCAACTGGAGCTCGTGCAGCAGGCCAGTGTCGGTGTGTTGTGTGTTCCAGTACCAAATTGAGGCCACAGAAATGTAAATTGGTGTTGACATGGTGCGAAGCGTGTGGCGTCCCTCTGTGCCATATCGACTGTTTCGCACAGTATCACAGTCTCCTGGAGTACTAAATGTGTAATTCTTTGGTAAATAAATGTACATATCAAGTTAATTTTTGTGTTTATATTGAAAAAACCCCAAATACATTGAATATTTCCTGTAAATTATACCATTTTGGTGGGCATACTTGTGACACTAATATGTGAGCGCCTAGTGAGTTTATACCATTTTTATTATAATACAATGTCTATTGCTAATAATTGGAACAATACTAGCGAAAAAAATTTGTGTAAAATGACCCAAGAATACTGTAAATAATTCCGCGAAAATAAATTCGCAGCAACTCGGGCCGCGTGAGCGGCCGTGAGTGACAGCTGGCTGACGCAGCACCCTTGAGCGCTCACGTTCTGTGACTTCTTGAGATTCTTGAGGTTATCTTGAGATGATTTCAGGGCTTTTTAGTGTCCCCGCGGCCCGGTCCTCGACCAGGCCTCCACCCCCAGGAAGCAGCCCGTGACAGCTGACTAACTCCCGAGTACCTATTTACTGCTAGGTAACAGGGGCATTCAGGGTGAAAGAAACTTTGCCCATTTGTTTCTGCCTCGTGCGGGAATCGAACCCGAGCCACAGAATTACGAGTCCTGCGCGCTATCCACCAGGCTTTCGTGACGTCATCGGCCAACTTCTCGGCTCAATTGTGTCATTGGTATATATAATAGATTTTTTTTATTATTTTTCCCGTACTCAGGAGACTCAAATTAACATGTTTAGAAGACGAAAAAAAAATTTTGAATTTTTTTTTTCTTGCACACAGGGGTGTAAATGTCCCCAGAACCCCTGAGCAGTGTAAGGGTTAAGATGGTATGCACATTTCAAGGGCTAGTGACACACAAATTATTACAATATAAATTAAATAATTTAAAATGTTTACTTACAGCTCATTTGACAAGAACATTATAGTGACGATCATCTTCAGCAACCAAAGTAACTTCGGGCCATATCCCAATATTAGCATCAGGGTAATAGCAGATAAAATCCTCTTTACCATAGCTTGCAGGACGAACAACTTGCAGTGTAACTCCCAAAGTTTGACCCATCAAAAACATTTCAATCTGGAAATGAAGACATAGTCTGTAAAACTGTAAAGACAAACATCTGACACAATTCTTAACATTATACAGTAGTATAAGTATCTAAATGTTTAATTTGATTGATCCTTGTTACTTATTTTTCCAGTCTGCTGATTATGAAAGTTTTCAGAAGTTTTTTCCTTACTACAATAATTTACTTTATAACCAATAAGAAATAACTTAAACTATTTACTGTTACCTCATTTATAGCAAAAGAAAATTAAAGTGTTATACTGCACATTAGGTTTACTTATTTATGGGGTGGGTTTTCTTATTTTTTGTTTGCCCTCTTTTTATTAATTTATCATACTGATCTATAAGATGGGGCTTTACCCTTTTGTCTCTTCTAAAAGTACTCTATTATTGTCCAATTAATTATTTTATTTGTCATCCATTTTAAGTAGTTGATATTGATCTAATTTGTCTGCAAGCAATATTATGTCCATGCATTTTTTTTACAATATTTAAAACTTTTATATCCAGTACTGTATTCTTAATTTACTGAAAGATGGACTATCGAATTCTGGTTGCCTATCGGGCTCATGTTAACTTCCATGGCTGAGGGTATCCCAACATGGCCTCTGCTCTCCTGTCTAAACAGCCTGTCTCAATATAAAAGTTCTAATAAAACCAGCTTTGAATGTAATGAAATGCCATTTTTTGGGTGAGACCCGGAAGCTACCTGGAGTTAACCGGGCTGATATGAATGTATTAGACCCTGGCATCAGTCAATGTGCGTGGAATTCTAGGCCTACCAGCGACCATGAGCCAGAACCTGCCCCCCCCCCTCAGAGAGAGACACAAGGAGCAATGGCCTATAGAAACCCCTGTGTGTTTTGGAAGCATTCTTTGTCTGCCATCGACCGGGTCAGGCTTCTACTACACATAAGGGGCATAACTGGCTGACCCCTCAGTGTTCGAGAGAGAACTTGATAAACACCTCCAAAGGATACCAAATCAACCAGGCTGTGACTCATACATCAGGCTGCGAGCAGCCACATCCAACAGCCTGGTTGACCAGTCCAGCAACCAGAAAGCCTAGTCGACGACCGAGCTGCTAGGTCGCTAAGCCTCGAAAACACCTCAAGGTAACCTGGAGGTAGGCATCCAGAAAGTTAAGCGCCCCCAAAAAAACCCTATTCTGGTTCAAATATTGCTGCTGAAAGCTGAACTAATGGACAGAACTGAAAACAAGCATGATGTCACCACGTCACCGTGCCGCTGTCTGCGCAACCCACCCCTTCACCGAGAGGGGGAAGAGGGAGTCCCAGACACCCATGCCAGCTATCCACCCTTCAGTTCTGAGGCTGGATGTCAAAACACTCAAAAAATAACACTGACCAGAGGGAGGGAGGGAGGGTTGTCGGGGAGCCTCCAGGTCTCACCCAAAAAATGGCGCTTCCTTACATTCAATGCCGGTTTTCTGTGGGGGGGGGGGAGCCTTGTCAGCTCCCAGGACCTACTTACCCAAAGATAACACAAGAGGGACTTAGCCGAGAGGCATCCGCCACTCGCTCCGCAACTCGAAGTCAAGGCAACAGGCTGCAACCGCGCACACAATACATGATGCACCCCCGGCCGAACCAACCAAGCATCAACAACCCAAGCACCCCTCTGGAAAGCAACAGTCACAACCAATGCCACAAAAGAAGACAGTTGCAAATGAACAAACCTACTACCAGGACCAAAAGAGCAGAAACCTCTGCACTGGAGGAGAGCATGAAGCTCCACAACCTGACTCCCGAGAGGCCAATGTCAACAGGAAAAAGAGCCCTGGAAAAACCTGAACCGAAGGGGCCACCACAAACTGAGAAGAGAGAAAGGAGAGCACCCAGTCCAACAACCAGGACGGCTCAGGCAGCGCATGAGCAGACCAGAGGTGAAACAACGAATGAGACAGCTTGCAGAACGGCGCAGAAGTAACACCAATGCTGAACCCAAGCTGCAGCGGCTCCACCAGTGCTGCAAGATATGAAGTGACAGTACTCGGCATAAGATGACAGTCCTGGAACCACCACAAAAGGAAGGACAAGACAACTGTTACAGACAGAAGTAAATCTATGAAGGGATAAGTAGTAACAGAAGAACTGCCAGGAAAATTCATACTGCTGCCAAGACTAAGCATGCAGGAGGGACACCATCAACAAAGCCACCTGCTCACCATGCAAGTGGTGATTGACTCGAATCAGAAAGACCAGACGTGAAGACTCGAGAAGATCGAACCAGCCACGTACTACACCGGCCCGATCTGTCAAAAAAGGCAGAGCCACGGGAAGCAGGCAGTGCCTGAAACCAATGCAGGACCAGCCACCAAGGGGCCAAGAGGACTACTCTTCCTTGGTAAGTCTCCAAGCGAGCTAGGACCTGGAGCAACAGCGGAACTGGGGAAAAGAGGTACAGGAACCCTACCTTGACCAGTCCTGCCTGAAGGCACTGACGCCAACAGCCTCGCAGTCAGGGAAGGGTGCCACATATACAGAGAAACACCTCAACCATGCCGACATGAAGAGGTCCACCTCCAGGAGTCGTCCGGCAGAGCCAACTGAATGAGTCGGCGTCGACCGTCCATTCCATAGACAGGGGAATAAACCAAGACATGCCATGACGTTGGACACCCCCCGAATGTGAACGGCCAGGAGAGCCAAACCTCGAGAACTCAGCAGACGAGTCACCCAAAGTGACCAGCCCCAAAGAGCCAAGGACCGCATCAAACCCCAGCAGTTCAGGCAATGAACCAGCAGGAAGCAGAACTCTCCAAAGCAACACCCACACAGCCGCAAACTCCCGCACTGTGTTGTGTGCCAGATGGAAAGATAGACCCCACTGCCACTGGCTGGTCTAGAGAGCACAGGACACAAAGCCACAGCCAAGAGGTGATGCATCCAGGAACACATCGAGTGAGGGGCTTGAGTAGGTACCAAGGCACTGAACCCCGAAAAACCCGAAGAGGAAGTCGGCGACACAGCAGGAAAAATGCGGAAGAGAGCCAGAAGGGGAGTCCCCGTAGGAACCAGAACAGCCGATAAAGCCAAACCCGACCCGGCGAGAAGACCACCACGGCAATGTTCCGACACCTGCACAAACCCTTGAACAAATGCCTCGTGACCCGGGAGCCCCCCAGAAACAGGCGAAGGTGGAGACCGCAGCTGCAGCAAAGCCTCCGGAGGGAAGGACAAGGAAGCGTTCCGAGAGTCCCAAATAATACCCAGCCAAGACCGAACTTGAGAGGGAACGTGATGGGACTTCCTCCAGCTCACCAGGAACCCGAACCCGGCGAGCTGCGAAAAATCCAAATTCCTTACGAGCAATCACATGTACCAGCTGGGAGCCCACACCAGTCAGTCATCAAGATAGGCCAGAATCAAGCCGAATGAATGGTGATGAAAGTGGTAACCCTGACGTCCCAGAACACCGAGCCAGTCTCTGAACCATGGATAAAACGGGACATGTCAATACGCATCCCGAAGGTCCAGGGACACCATTCGAGCACCTGGCTCCAAAAGAAGATGGATCTGGGACAGAGTAGGCCTCTGAAAGGAGGGGCACTTGTCCCGTTTGACCCATGGGATCAGACAGGACAAGTACAGAATGAACCTGAGGTCCACGCAGTCCCGTTTCGGAACCGGAAATAGGTGGGAAATCCACTGGAGGGACGAGGTCGTTCCAACCACACCCAAGCGAACCCACTCCCAACAGAGCGCAGGAGAAGAGGCCAGCCCCACCAACCCCGAACCTCCCGAAGGAGGAGGAGCCACCCAATGCCACCACAGGCCACACAAAATGACCTGAAAGGCCCACAAATCATGGGACCAGGCATGAGCAACCAGCACAAGCCTCCCCCCCATCACTCCGTCAATGGGATGAACTGCGAAAGGATCGACACTACATGAACCCGACCTCCACACAGAGCGATCACTGCACCAACCAGACAAAGATGGTTCCAAAGGCTGCGCCACCTCTGAAACTGGCACCACTGGCCAACCATGACAGGAGGAACCCCGAGCCCTAGCACAACCCTTCCGGGAAGACCCCCACACAGGCCCCCCAAAGAAGAACAAATCTGACATAAGACAGCAACTGGAAGAGGCTGCCTGCAGATACTGCACCACCACAGACTCTGCAAACAGCCAAGGACACACGCCAGGATGACTCCGGAACCTCATAACGAACCCAGTAAGGAAAAGAAGATCCAAACACAAAAGAAGAAGGATCCGTTATAGAGGCGTAATTTGGGTCACACAGGAGATAAGCTGCAATGATCTCCCGCATCACATAAGGTGGGATGCATGATGCCAAAAACTTCCAGAAGGACGAGACTAAAGAACCCAAGGGAGCATGGAACCAAACCCGGGGATTGATTGATGCCAATTCCAACTCGTACGAGGAGGGAGGAAAAAGAAAACCCCACTCCCTGTAACATCAAGCCTTGCTCGGAGGGTACAAAGACCCAAGCGGGGTCCAATGGGGCCCAAGTCAACCCCTCCCTCGCCCCAGGAACCTCCCCCACGAGAACCCGGGGCCGAGCTGTCCTCCAAGTCCCGTGCCTCAAAAAAAAAGGCAGGAGCGGCCGAAAAAGCAGGAATGAAGGGGGAGGGCCCACTGGTCAGACCCAGAAGCTCTGGCTGAAGGAACATGCTTGAATGCCCCTGTTGCTACACCAGAAGGGGGCATCCCTCAAAACCGCCCGAGTTTCAACACCAACTAAACCCAGCCCCAACTCTGAAACCCTCAGATGCTTCGGAGCTGGAAGCGACTAACATCCCTAAGTTCGGGGTCCCTATAACCAAAACAAGGCAGTCTCACGACATCCAGGGTAGCAACCAACCTGAAACGCTGCAGCAACCTAAACCAAGCATGCAACGCCGAAGCTGCCTGCACCCAAATATCATGATCAGTGGACTGGGTGTATTGGAGCACAAACAAGGAACAAAACTCGCAGGTCTCCAGGTCGAAGGGGTTACCGACACAACAGGCAGCATGACTGAGGCACAACCGGTGAGTGTCACCCTGAGACAAGATGAAAGAGCAACCTTCAAACCCGCTTAACTATTTAACTCATTAACTTAACACGCACGAAGTGAGAGGGGACCCAGGGGGGTCGCATCCATCAAACCAAAGAGCCCCTGCGGGGTTTCCCAGGGCCCTTAGTTGCGTAGTCTCACTAAGGGAAGCCCAAGCAGGGCACTGCTAACCGGCACCCAAAGTTACCAATCAAACTGCTAAAGTTGAACCCCCCTCTGGACATGTACACTCATGGGGGCTTAGTGGAGGACCACCAAGATATAAATGGGTGTGACCAAAACCAAGGGGCAGAGTCCCCACCAGGCAAGAAAACAAACAAAAACAAAAACAAAACCCCACAAGAGAACAATGTGCCCAGGCGGAACAGAGCCGGCTGCTATGAGAGGTGAAAACTAGCTGCACCTGCACCCAAACCAGTGACAAAACTACCCCCTACCCAGAAGCAAAGAGTGGTGCATGAAACAACCCAACTGACTCCAAGGGCGGTCAATCAACGAACAGCAAAGAACCTTCCGCAGGTAGACACCTAGGTGACTTATGGAAGGTGGCCCCGAGCCCCAAGGGCAGTACTTACAGGGCACCTAGGGAAGGGGAACCTAGGTGCATGTAGCCCAAGTACTTGTGAAATTACTCCTGGCTCGTGCACCACTACTGAAACAGTACCTCCCTCACCACAAGGCACAGAACTGGAAATCACAAGAGCCAGAGGTGCACAACCTTGCCAGTTCATATCAGCCACAGAACTGAAAGTTAAATAGCCGGCATGGGGGTCTGGGGCTCCGCCTTTCCCCTCAAGGGGGGGGGGGGTGTTGCATAGACAGCTGCGCAGTGACATGATGTTATGCTCAATTTGCTCATTTGCTCATTTTCATTTGGGGAATTCTGTCCACTAGTTCGGCTTTCAGTAGCAATATTTTAACCAGAATATGTTTTTTTGGGGGTGGGTGCCTGACCCAGTCGATGACAGACATAGAATACTTCCAACCATGTGGGGGTTTCTATAGGCCATTGCTCCTCGTGCCTCCCTGAAAGGGGGAGGGGGGGCAGGTTCTGGCTCGTGGTCCCCAGTAGGCCTAGAACTCCATGTGGATTGACTGATGCCAGCATCTAATACATTCATATCAGCCTGATTAGCTCTGGAGAGGCAACAGAGCTCCCTTCAAAAAAATCATTTATTATGCATATTTATTTTGACCATTGGATGTGATAGAGCAATCATTAATGAATAATTCCATATCAAAATTATACCTATATGACAATTATTCATGACTGAACACAATATAATGGTCAAGAGCTGCACGAGATGTGTAAAGAGGCCTTCTTGACATGTGCATACAGCTCATATACAGGACCAGTGCAAACAAGAAAAGGTATATAGAAAATCAGTATGCATAATTATGCATTGTTACTGAGAGATACAAGACAAATTCACATTTAATTACACACCTTATGTTGATCCTGTGGCATGTGAGCACCAATGGGAGGAAACACAAAATTAGCTTAATTGCCGGCAATCTAAAAGAATCAATAATGGACAAACAAAAGGGACAGAGTAATTTCAAAATGAACTCGGGACATTAATTTACTTTATTGTTATTAAGCTGCAATAAAGCAGAAAACACTAATTTCTTTTACCTGTAAGTTTCGCCACTGTTGCAGCAATCTATTTATCATATATTAAGCACACTAAAAAATTAAAAGGTGACTCAATCTGAATTAAAGATCCCTTGAGAAAATTTGTATACATAATTGTGCAAACTCTTCAGCACAGCATTATTCATTTACCCAGAAAACTAGCATGAAATAAAAATGCCAAAGTACCATTAACTTAATGAAAGTTCCTTTTCCAACATTGCCCGTAGCAGTAGTTACCCCGTCAATTCTACTCTATGGTTCTTGCTAGGATTACTACTGTAGCTGTCTCAAATATCTTCAACCAGAGGTATTCTCCAATTCAACTTGGCAAATGGTACTTTAATCTCAATGCTCATTTTTAAAATCCATAGTCTTTAAAAATATTAAAGTCAAAATGTGTTAAGAGATACCTCCAGTGTTTGTCAATAAACCATTATGATGTCTCAATGCACAAATTTATAATAAAAGTGAACATAAATAGACTCCAGAACAATAGGTAGTCAGTGAAGTCTAGCACAGGTAATTAAAATGATGTTGAATATATTCATTCCTACCTATGAAATTGGCTGCAGATGATTGTGTTCATAAGTTTCAAAATCATATTTTTATTTAGTATAATAGATCTTTAACAACAATATATTATTTCATACAAACATTTTAATTGAAAGTTTAATTTTATAGCCCAAATATAAAGACTGAGTATTTTATGCAATACACAAAAATGATTGCTGCTTCTTGACAGACATGTCAGTCATGTACGGCATTTTTAATGGCTTGGCTCTGGACAGTTTAACAGCCGGAAAAGTTTCAACTACTAGTCTTGTAGAAAACTTTGGTTTTGGGATAGTTGAGTGTTCCATATCATATATATATGGAACACTTAATTATTCCAAAACCAAAGCTTTTCTCAACACTAAAACTATAACTGTTATGACAGATGACTTTCTATAATACAGTACTGTATATTGCAATTTAAAGTCAATAAAGTTTTGTGTAAAATTAAATTTACTGTGAAAATTAAAAATGTTTTATTTACAAAAATTACTTTCATCATTCTTTAAGTTAATGTATTACTTAAATTTGCCTTTTTCAAGTGCAGTACAAATGTTTCCCCACACACAGGCAAGGTGAATCAGGTAAAGTGAAGAGTAATATAAATTGTGGTATACAAATATTGTATAAAATGGCAATGGTCATAACACTCAACAATGAAGGATGCACCAGTACTTCTAACTTAATTTCAACAGACTATTAAGCAGAAACAAATATTTTTCTGATATTATACTGTATAATACAGTACTTCTCAAATTAAAGGTTATTAATGAGTAAATACAGGGGTACCTCAGTTTAAGAGTTTAATCCGTTCCTGGAGACGGCTCATATTCTGAAAACTTGTATTCCGAAGCTAATTTCCCCATAAGAAATAATGGGAAATGAATTAATCCATTCCTGACTACCCCAAAAACCCCACATCAAGCTAAATTTTTATACCTAATTCATGTAAATAAACCTACAAAACTATGTTCAAGCTATTACTTACCTTGCTGTTGAATGCTGTAGGCGTATGGAAGATGGTGAGGAGGGGGGAGGAGGAGAGGAGTTACTGTTTGGAAGGGGAGTCCCCTTCCATTATCACATCAGGCAGTGAGGACTTCACTGGTGAGCACACTCTGGCACATTTTGCCTGCATACCACTAGGACTTGTTTGTCTTACTAAGAATCTGTCTAAAGACACTTGTTTTTCCCTACATTTTAACACTTGTCTGTAGTAAAAGTCATTGTCATTTAAAAGGTCAATGCAACGGCCTGCTACAGCTTTATCTGTGTGAGTTTTTTTAACAGAACTTTGCAGTTCTTCCCATACTTCACACATTTTCTTAATCAAGAAGGGACATCCTCTACTGCCTCTACTCACAGCTATTTTCTTAGGTTGAACCTTATCAATGGCTTTCTTGAGACCCATGGCGAGATATATAATAACAACTTTTATGCTCAAATGGCCAAAAAACCGACATAAAACTGTAAATCCTTGTGAAGAATTCAGGAGGGATAGTCACTGGGCGGGAGACAATGGTAAACTGAGGGGTGGAGGGGCGACGATCGCCGTACCACCACGCTCTAGGTCGGCCTGAACGCGTATCAACAAACTCGCGTTCCGAGGTAACCCTCGCCTTCCGAGACACATTTTCCGAGGAAATCCGGCTCGTATTCCGAAAAACTTGTATACAGGGACACTCGTGTTCCGAGGTACCACTGTACTATAAATATAACCTAATATTATCATCAAGCTGTGTTCTTCTAAAGTACAGTACTACTGCCTAACTTGGTATATAATACCAAGTTATGTTCAAATTAATTCTGAAGTTTGCAGAAGAAAGCAACTATCGACACGACTTAATAATGGTCCAGGATGGACCGAAATGTTTTGTTTCTCCTTCTGGTGTGTAGTTTGGCCATCATAACTTCAGCCATGATATTGTGACTCTATAATGACATTGATGCAGATGATGAAACATTTATTTAAATCTATTACCAGTAGTTGAATATTAAAGTGTGCTTACCTGCTCCAACCCTGCAGTATCACCAACTGGATTCAAATGATTTCTTACAAGATCTCTAGGTGTTAATGAGGTATGGCGGGCAAACATTATCATTGCAAACAGAGGCACATTTTCTCCATTGTTGTTGCTGATGTGCAGGTCAAGTGCTGTTGTAAGCATATGAAGTTTAATAGCTTCACACAGCTTTACGTCCAGCTCCGGGTCTCCATTTAGCCGAGACAGCACAACACATTCCCGGTTCTCGCAGCCCATAAGATTCATCACCTAGTACAAAATATTATTCAGGTTTTGAGCATGTTGTATGAAATATATATGAACATAAGAAGTTCTCAATGTGGCAATTAGGGAATACATTGAAAAAAACACCATGTGCAAAAAGTAAGAAAAAGAAAAAAAGAAAAAATCAGCTTCTTATCTGGTGAGATGAGTTGCAGTAACCTAGTGGAGGGGGGTTCAATGAGTGTGTTAGCACTAGATTTATAGTTCTGACTAGTAGTGTAGGGAGAGAGGGCTCCAACGATCAAGTAAGACAATTTTATACCTGTGGCTTCACTTATTAGATTACATTATGCAATTTTTGTGTTGAATAATGTGATTTATGTACACATATTTGACAAAAATAGTCACCGAGTATTGCATATAGGCTTACACTGTAAACTTGTCCCTAGAACAGCTCAAAGGAAGTGTCTTGCAACTCACTCCTTTGCTGCTATAGTGTCTAGGAATGACATTCAGAAATATATTCAAATGCTACCAGGAAAGACCAAATCATGATTGATAATCATAGGCCACAAGTACACAATAACTTCATCGTATTGTAAGCAATTAAAAACTATTACAGATTTTTTCATGGGACTGTTTAACTATTACATTCATACAGATGTATTATAATTACATTTCAACCCATCCTCTTGTTTAGATAGTACTTTCTGTAACTATGTGCACCATCATACATATATTGACATAATGGACAATTAGTAGAATTTGGAACTATTCACTTCATAGAGTCCAGAAAAATAAAGCTAAAAACCAAACTTAAATATTCCAAAGCCTAGTATTGCACATATGTACAGTACTATATTAGGCTTTAGATAGCATGTATTAGGCCTAGGAAAGTTAGGTTAGGTTAAGTTTCTTTGTAACATAAATAAAAAAAAACTTTTCCAATTTGTCCAAATTCAATAGTACCGATTTCTACTTTCTAATTGCCTTTTAAGTAAATATATGTATGATGGTCCTCATCATTACTATAAGTACTACCTAAATAGTAGGATGTGCTGCTATATTTACATCATTTGTAGAAAGAAAGAGAGAGATAATAACAAACTGGCAAATGAAGATAACCATCTTTCAACTCTTAATCAATTTGTGTATAGATTCCAGCACCTATTGGACACTGGAACAACTGAGGGGCCCTTCCCAGAAAATACCGTACCTGCAATATTGACAGTTTATAACTATATGAAAATTAATATATAAAACTTACTATGCTATCCAACGCATCCAAGCATTCCCAAAATCCATTGAGTATCTGTTCCTTTGTAAAATTTAGACGATGTCCAAAAGACCACTCACGCAGCCATGTAGCACCCTGATCAAGCTCGGCTGCGAGGCGGGAATGAGTGGTGTGGCCACTTGGTAATGGCAAGCCTAGGGAGAGCACTTGGTATAGGGCAGCACGCACGCCACAGTAGTTGTCACCTCTCACTTTCCGTAAGTGAGCAAAACCAAGTTCAATTGGAATGGCTGAGTAACCCTGAATTCATGAAAAACACATTAATTTTGTGAATACCATATATATAGTATCATTTATTTTACATTAATCTTGTTTCACCAGATAAAAAACAATACGTATATATTATCATTTCTATTTAAAAAATGGTACTAATTTAAGTACCTCCTGCTTAGTTTACATTTGACTGTAAGTTATACAGGAATGAGACTATAATCACCTGTTTAATAATTTGTGCCTTTGGTGTATTTCCCTGCCATTCTGTACTGGCATATTTAGTAAGTTCCATTTTTGGTCCAACAGCTATATGGGTATCTAGAACTGATGTCAGTTGAGAACAGGCAAATGAGTGATCATTATCATTAACAGTGCTTGATTTATTACCCATGATGAGATTATTGTTGATGTTGTTATCGGTGTTATTGCTCGTATAACTATTATTTATGTTTGCGTTAGTGATGGCAGGGTTCCAGTTGTCAACACAATGCAGAGGAGTAGAGGTGCTGCTTCCTGATGATCCCTCTTTTTCTCTGAAATAATTGTATTTCAAAGATTTCTGCAATTGAAAATTTTACTAAAATTTAGAGTAGTAAACTCTTCTAACTCGGCAGATCACTGTAATGGTTACTTTTGGGAGAACCTATATTATTCTAAACTAATTAGAGAAATATGATATGATACTAATCCCTATCTTCATATACAACTGTCTTCTGCTGCCACCGAATAGATTTCTAGAAATTATAAATCATTTACTTCTTTGCACTTCTCGTATTCATAATTCAAACATTTTTCACCTTAAAATGTAAGCATCATCATATTTGATACTGTAAAGCAAGACTTTGCTATTCATGGTGGATATGGTCACCCCAAATAGTATGGACACCCCAAATAGTAGAACCAAGGAAATCACAATTATGTTATATACCCATGAGACAATCATTGAAGCAGCACAGCATTGAAGCAGCACACCTTGTGTATTTGAAAGGAGCATTTGGTGGAGAACTCAATCACCTACACCAGAGTGCATGGGGGTTTATATGTAAAACTTGGCTTGGTTACCAACTTGATGCTCCCAGACTCCTAAGTGGATTCAGTAGCATCGCAGGATGTATAATCTTTTACCATGTCGTGGTCCAGGGGGTAAAGTGTGTAGGTGGGAGTACATTGGTTTGGTCCTAATACTGCTCCAATGATTTTCTCATAGATACATCATGTTATTGTGATTTCCTTGAGCATTTCAAGTGGACCATTGTTTCTCATAGTACTACCATTATCCTTTACACTATCCCCCATTCTCATACCACTCCATTAACCCTCATACTGGCACAATTATCCCTCATACTACCACTGTTATCCCTCATACCATCACCATTATCTCTCATACTACCACCATTATCCCTCATACTATCACCATTATCCCTCATACTACCACCATTATCCCTCATACTATCACCATTATCCCTCATACTACCACCATTATCCCTCATACTACCACCATTATCCCTCATACTACCACCATTATCCCTCATACTACCACCATTATCCCTCATACTAACACCATTATCCCTCATACTACCACCATTATCCCTCATGCTACCACCATTATCCCTCATGCTATCACCATTATCCCTCATACTACCACCATTATCCCTATACTACCACCATTATCCCTCATACTACCACCATTATCCCTCATACTAACACTATTATCCCTCATACTATCACCATTATCCCTCATACTACCACTATTATCTCTCATACTAACACCATTATCCCTCATACTAACACTGACACCATTGTTTTATACTACTACTATTATTATTCCTTATACTACTGTACCACAATTATCCCTCATACTACTACTGCCATAATTATCTTTATCTTCATGAGCTATTCTACAGAAAATACAGTATTGAATTATTAATAGGCACCATTTGTAAATAGGTGTCATTACACAATACAAGTAGATTCATATATATTTATCGAAATTTATCTAGCATTTGTAAAAGTAGAGGGCCTAAATGATAAAACATGCACGGGCAGCCGTAACCGTTGATAAACAAAACTCAAAATACCAATAATCGTGTGCCAAGCATATTATTATAATTTAATGAATTATGAGAAAACCCACTAGGACTATAGGTGGGTGCAAACCTAAAACCCTGGTACTGCCAGTTGTGTACGCTACCACTAGACCACCACTGACTTTCAAAAGTCATCTGAAATCACAGGAAGTCTGGAGCCACCTACCGCAGCCAGTCCAAGTGTTTATGTATGACCAACATGCACTCAGGTGGAAGGTCAAAGTGGTCCCACACCTTATGCTCCAACTTCAGAAACATACAGAAAGAACAGTAACGTGATATATATCAATGAGAAAAATTTCTCGGTGATATATATATCACGTTAATGTGATTTCTGTGTGTTAATAAATGATGTTAAAAAGCTTTTCCACAGGCATTAAAGAAGCTGAGCAAAACTTAAATATATGCTGCTAATAAATAATACAGAAATATTGTTTTATATGGCTGAATTAACCCCAGTAATTGAATAATTATGACAACCTATGAAATACTTGTACCTGTAAGTAACTAAATAATATTTCACTCATTTCTATCAATAGCAACTTAAACATTTTATTGCACTATTTAAAACCAAAACAATGATTCTTTCCAGATCATTTATAGTTGATGTTAGACCAGTACTGGAAGACACAGACCAGCACAAAATCTGCCATGTTTTTCATGTAGTGATCATGTCTCCTCTAAAGTTATTAGGTTTAGTTGCTTTAAACAATTTGTAGATCAGTTCTCCTATTTCATGCTCAAGCCTTGTTTCAAGCCTGTTAATTTTTTGTAATCTTCTCCAGTGCTTCACATGTCAGTGTTGTGATTGGAATGTTGATAATATGGCAGTTAAATTTAAATATCACATCATAATCAACATCTGTAAAAATCCTATTTTGCCTAGTATTCTGTGATCAGTTTTCTATTTTTTTTTTTTAGATACGATAAATCATGGAGCAGGTTTTATATCTGTAAATGTTCAAAATGCTTGCATATGACCTTTAAGTAACTATTCCATGATTATTATTACAAAAATGAGCACTTCCTTTACTTAAAAATATGACTGTACCCTCTTAGTCCCTGTGACACCTACCCCACTAAGTATATTTATGTAAAGTGAAAAAATGTGACTATAAAATTGAGTCGACTTTCACCGCAAGAGATAAATATATATTAGTCTCCTATTATCTGTGTCCCAAAATTTTAAATTGATTTAAAACCATTAATACTGTTATATAATACTTAAAAGGCCTAGTAGCAGCTGACAAACTGGATGCCGGGTTACAGTTACTCTATTTTCAACACTAGCATTATATACAAGACAATTAAAATTGTCAATTATATTAACAATAATATACATTAAAATTATGTTATTTCATAATAATATATTAAGAATGCATTATCTAAAGCATAATACAAAAACAAATTATGTTGAGCTGGGAAAATAAGAATTAGGACATGCATGTGATGAAGTTTCCAAAACAGTTCATAGGGAGAAGTTATCTAAAGTGTAGAAATATGTAAAAAAAAAAAAATTAAAATTATTTGCAAGTTATCTAATTGTGAAGAAACTACTGTGACTTACTATATATAACTCAATCACCACAACCATCAAAAAGCCCTTTTATAACTAATCCTATAACTCTAATGTGACTAGTTTATTAGTACCACATACTGTACTATACTGAATCTCACTTGATTTCGTGCACGGGGGAAAGATGTGCATGTAACGAGGTGTCCAGAAGTGCATCAACACCTTCCATGTACCCACTCTCTTCAGAGCTCCAGTAGCGACGGGCCTTGCTACCAAACTCACCGGGACCAACCCGACGCTCCCATCCAGTGGTTTCAGAATCGGGCGTTGCAGGGGATATTTCTGAACTGCTAGCCAGGCCCGATGAGCTGCAAGCCAAGGTGCAAGCGTGAGACGTGCAATGCAAACATTAAGCAATGGCAACACACAGCCCTTGCATTCTGAGTAGTTTTTATTGATCACACCTTTTGATGATCATAATTTTTCATTATAATATTTACCTTATAATATATATCTTAAGCTGTAATTAACCTTTAACTACAGTGAACAAACATTTATTACAGTCAAAAATCAATTATGTCAATTTTGATTAAAACTGAAGCATCTATAATATAGTCTTATATTTATATGAACTTAGCACATAATTATTGTATCCCAATGTTTTTAATTCATTATAAAATAATAAGGTAATATCCATTGCAGAGGAGCTAATGATGCAACCCGTCCTCTTGCCAATTATATCCCTTTTCGCTCGTATGTGCACTCAGGCTGATAATCAACATACAGTAATTCAAAATGAAATTGGTTCCTGAAAGTGACATACTGTCCCATTTTCTGTTTTGGGTCCCTCTGGCTTAGGCTGTTAGGTTAGGAGAGGAAACTTTCAATTAATGGTTTTCATGATGATTTAAAACCTTTCGAACTTCCTGTCCTCCTAACCTACCACCACAGGACCCTTAACTTGCTTTTTTTTTTTAAATCCAAAATTTAATTTTGAAAATCAATTTCCATTTTGAATTATGTCGATATTTGGCCATTCCGCATACGAGTGATTTTTTTCATTGATTTTCCATTGAAAAGATTCATATTGTGCATAATTCTAATTACAAATAGTAATGCTTATCACGCCATAAGTAAACCATGTGCAAAAAAATAATGCTCCCTTATCTACCAATTATTAAAGTACTGTAATGATAGGCTACATATAAATTATATAATTATGGTAAATTATTGCAAGATTAGCAAGCTAATCCATTCATGTTAATAACTCTTCTAAATCCAACTTTAGTCCAAGATAATCATATGTGATTAGTAAATAGAATTCTTCTGAGAAGTGTGATACAGAAAATTAAAAATTGCCTCAGAATTTCAGATTGCATCATAAAATTTGGGCAATTGCTCAAAACAAAATGAAGCTGCACATGTAGTCAATATTTTTCATGGATATTGTTTTGAAATTTGTATAAATATGAGAAAGGCACATGGAACTGTTCAGCAAAAGGAGTGTGTCAACTAGCAGCAGCAGCACAGCAAGCTGGTCTACTAGGAGTGTAGCATAATGCAGTGCCAAAAATAAAATGTGATACACAGTACTCTTTATGAGGTGAGGCTCTAAGCTATCCCATACCTGGCTGCTCAGATACCATGAGGTATGCAAAGAAAATCCAGGTAAAAATCTGTTAAAACACTAAATATAGTTCTGAAATTTGGTTTTGTACATTTATACCACAAATAATACGCAGTAAATGGGGGTCATTCTAAGTAAAATGAATATTAGGTATGCTATATTCTTCAGAAAAAAATGTGTATTTTCTATTAGCTTATGGCAGCTCCCTGGAGCTAGCATCTCCAATGCATGTGTTATCTACTAGGTGCCATCAGTTACAGAGTTCTCTGGATTACTGGGGACTAGAACCTGGACACAGATTCATAAAGCAGTTATGAAAGTACTTATGAACGTGTACATCTTTCCTCAATCTTTGACGGCTTTGGTTACATTTATTAAACAGTTTACAATCATGAAAAACTTCCCAATCAACTGCTGTTATTGTTATAAACAACATTTTGGTGCTTTGGAGCTCATTAACTGATTAATAATTCTAAACATAGCCGTCAAAGATTGAGATGTACAGGTTCGAAAGTGCTTGTGTAACTACTTTATGAATCCGGGTCCTGGTCCCCTCCTCACAAAGGCACAGGGAGCTGTAGCAGTTATATACAGTATTAAGTTATTCATTTATGCCACTACCAAGGGAAACACCCAGAAAGTCGGTGAGACAAAACAAATCACAGCTGGCTGCATCCAATACCTAAAGACTTTAAGATGTCCACAGAACTTCCTAAATTATGTAGTAAACAATAATCAAAAACGTTATAATACAGCACCTTCTTGTTTTCCCCCACATGCCCCTTCATTTGGGGGGAGGAGGTACTGTCAGAGTACCGATGACAACAAAACGCGTAATAGGAAGGCAAAAGTGGTAAGATGGCCTGCATATATTTCTTATTTATTATACAGTAAATAAAATAAATTAACCAAAAATAATAAAGTACTCTATGTATTGTAATTAAAAATAAGTAAATTAATACATGTGATCCATTCGAGCAAGATCCCACTGTATGTCATTTCACTGCTAAATAAATTTTATATGATCTAAACCTTATTACAGTTCCAACATTTGGTCACATAAATGCAACACTCATGACAGAGCATGGTTACTATACAGTATAAATAATTTCTAACTACTTCGAGCATAATGATCTAGTTAATACAGATTTTTACATACACTACTTACTGTACTGTTGTTAATTTTGAACATGCTGTTTTCATTTGCAATTTTGTACACTTAACTAGAATACTAAAATAAATGCTTAATATGAACAGAAAAAGATAACTGGAATTTGTAATAAGGAATACATTACTCAGGTTCAATACCTTAAAGGACTTAAGTTCAATAAAATAAAACTTTAGCCTAAAAGAGGACTTATCTGAGCAATACCTTTAATTTCTCACTAAGGCAGATCCTACTGACTTCTAGTTAGGATCTGATGGTGTAAGCACTTTGATTTGGGTGAACATTTTGCAGTTCCTGTTGGGTGATACTGGTGCTTGGAAGATATTGAAGATGTAACAATCCAGCCCAAAATGCAGACAGAAAAGTGCATCACAAATTCAAAGGCAATTCCAGTCAAAGTTGAGTATTAGAGAGACAGCCAATCTGTACCCTAGATAATTGCACATAACAACCAATGTTGTTGTTGTTGTGGTGGTGGTACACACAACAACCCGGTTTTTTTAGGCCTAACATAAGATTTAAAACTCATGCGGGTACAAGGGGCTCACATTCTGTTCAACGGGTTTCCAGTAATCGGATGCCTTCTTTGAAAAATTCATGGCACCCATCCTGGTGTGAGAGCCTCAATACTAACATAGCAAGTATGGGTCAACTGTTGGTAACAATGGGTATTGCATGTTTCTGCAGCTCATAGCAATGCCATGCAATTTGTGCAGCACAGCATCATATAATAATGATTAAATAAATATCTGCAATTATTCATCGTTAATACTAACATATAAGACCCTGACAGTGATAAAATCATGTACAAGGGTCAGATATCAGTAAGCCTGAGCCTGACAGCGATGTTTTTAAAGCAAGACAGAAACTGCAAACAGCTGCAGTTTTTGGCCTCTGCACAGCATGCAATGGGACCACATGTTACTTTAAAAAATTAATAAATGTGAAAAATTATTCATATTCCGGATTTAGAGATCAGAGTTGTACCCAGTGATCGTGAATCAGTGACGTCATCATAATAATTCCATGCTCAAGAAGAGCAAAAGTATGCTACATACAATTTTTTTTTATTATTTCCCATGATCAAGGAATGCATTTTAATAATATTTAAAAAAAAAATAATTGTTTTGAATAAAAAAGTTTGGTGCACACCACAGGAGTGTCACATGTAACAACTGACTGTTGCATGTGACAGCAGTGCATGGGTTAATGGCCCTGTTTAGTTGGTGCCATTAGGTATCCAGAACTAAATATTTTTTATAGAAAAAAATTATGTATACATACATACATACTAGGAGAGTACATACACACATACATACTAAGAGAGTACATACATACATTCATACATACATAAGATTTCATACATACGTATGAAATCTTATGAAGGGCCTGACGGCTATGTAGACATCACTCGGGACTGGTAGTCCTAAGGGTTCAAGATCGATCCCCGGTGGAGGCAGATACAAAAGGCAGTTTCTTTCACACTGATACTCCTGTTCCCCTAGCAGTAAACAGATACCTGGGAGTTAGACAGCTGCTACGGGCTGCTTTCTGGGGGTGTGTGTGTAATTACCTAAGTGTAGTCAAAGGATGAGAGCTACGCTCGTGGTGTCCCATCTTCCAAGCACTCTGTCGTATAACACTTTGAAAGTACTGATGGTTTTGGCCTTTACCACCTGCTCGCCTAACTTGTTCCAACTGTCTACCACTCTGTTTGCGAAACTGAATTTTCATATATTTCTTCGACTGCTTTATTTAGTTTAAATCTATAACCTCTTGTTCTTGAAGTTCCAGATCTCAGGAAGTCTTCCCTAAAATTTTTTGATTCCTGTTACAATCTTGTACGTACAGTAGTGATCATATTGCCTCTTTTTCTTCTATTTTCTAGTTTTGGCATATTTAATGCCCCTAACCTCTCCTTGTAGCTCTTGCCCTTCAGTTCTGGGAGCCACTTATTAGTGTGTCTGCACCTTTTCCAGTTTGTTGATGTGCTTCTTAACCACTGCACTGCACAAAGCACCTTTTGGTACTCTGAGAGTTGTATTTTTTTTTAATTAGGCTATATTTTTATGTTATTTAATGTTTTCATTACTCTTTGTATTTTGAAATGGAAATAGTCGAGTTTGGAAATATTTTGACATTATCTTTACCTGAACATTTATAAAAACAACAAAAATATTGTCTTTGACAATTGCACTAAGAATTTTTTGCCAAAAACAGGTGCGCAGTGCAGTGGTTAAGATATGGACACCATACAACCGCTAGATATTCTAACTTTAGTCTAACAAAAGTGTTGAACAATTTCTTTAGTATATCGCCATCCATGTATTTAAAAGCAATTCTGAAGTTAGAAAGCGTAGCATAGGCACCTCGCACAATGTTCTTTATGTCATCCTCAGGTGATAGTTTTCTATCTAGAACCACCCCTAGATCTCTTTCTTTATCAGAATTCTTTAAAGATTTCTCACATAATATATAGGTTGCGTGGGGTCTATGGTCTCCTACTCCACATTCCATAACATGGCATTTATTAACATTAAATTCCATTTGCCAAGTGGTGCTCCATATACTTATTTTGTCCAGGTCATCTTGAAGGGCATGACAATCATCTAAGTTTCTTATCCTTCCTATTATCTTAGCATCATCAGCAAACATGTTCATATAATTTTGTATACCAACTGGTAGATCATTTATGTAGACAATAAACATCACTGGTGCAAGAACTGAACCCTGTGGTACCCCACTTGTAACATTTCTCCAGTCCGATACATTGCCTCTGATTACTGCCCTCATTTTTCTATCAGTCAGGAAATTTTTCATCCATGTTAGAAGCTTACCTGTCACCCCTTTATTATTTTCCAGTTTCCAGAACAACCTCTTATGTGGTACTCTGTCGAAAGCCATTCTAGGTCCAGATAGATGCAGTCAACCCAACCATCTCTTTCCTGTAAAATCTCTGTGGCTCGATCATAGAAACTGAGTAAATTCGATACACAGGATCTTCCAGATCGAAAACCATACTGTCTGTCTGATATAATATCATTTCTCTCCAGGTGTTCTACCCATTTAGTTTTGATTAGTTTTTCCAATACTTTCACAATTACACTAGTCAATGATACAGGTCTATAATTGAGGGGGTCTTCCCTGCTGCCACTTTTGTAGATTGGAACTATGTTAGCCTTTTTCCAACCATCTGCTACGACTCCTGTACACAGGAATGCCTGAAAGATCAGGTGAAGTGGAATGCTGAGCTCAGATGCACATTCTCTCAGAATCCATGGTGAAACTCCATCTGGGCCAACTGCTTTATTCTTACTTAGCTCCATTAGCATATTTTCCACTTCATCTCTAGACACCTCTATACGCTCAATGTTGTTCTCTGGAATTCTTATTGTGTCTGGTTCTCTGAAGATCTCATTTTGTACAAACACACCTTGGAACTTTTCGTTTAATGTTTCACACATTTCCTTTTCATTTTCCGTGTATCTGTCCGCCATTTTTAACCTCTGAATATTATCCTTTACCTGCAGCTTACTTTTAATGAATTTATAGAAAAGGCCTGGATCTGATTTACATTTGTCTGCTATACCGTATATGTGTGTGTGTGTGTGTGTGTGTGTGTGTAATTACCTAAGTGTAGTTACAGGATGAGAGCTACGCTCGTGGTGTCCCGTCTTCCCAGCACTCTTTGTCATATAACGCTTTGAAACTACTGACGGTCTTGGCCTCCACCACCTTCTCACTTAACTTGTTCCAACCGTCTACCACTCTATTTGCGAAGATGAATTTTCTTATATTTCTTCGGCATCTGTGTTTAGCTAGTTTAAATCTATGACCTCTTGTTCTTGAAGTTCCAGGTCTCAGGAAGTCTTCCCTGTCGATTTTATCAATTCCTGTTACTATTTTGTACGTAGTGATCATATCACCTCTTTTTCTTCTGTCTTCTAGTTTTGGCATATTTAATGCTTCTAACCTCTCCTCGTAGCTCTTGCCCTTCAGTTCTGGGAGCCACTTAGTAGCATGTCTTTGCACCTTTTCCAGTTTGTTGATGTGCTTCTTAAGATATGGGCACCACACAACAGCTGCATATTCTAGCTTTGGCCTAACAAAAGTCATGAACAATTTCTTTAGTATATCGCCATCCATGTATTTAAATGCAATTCTGAAGTTAGAAAGCATTGCATAGGCTCCTTGCACAATATTCTTTATGTGGTCCTCAGGTGATAGTTTTCTATCTAGAACCACTCCTAGATCTCTTTCTTTATCAGAATTCTTTAAAGATTTCTCACATAATATATAGGTTGTGTGGGGTCTATGTTCTCCTATTCCACATTCCATAACATGACATTTATTAACATTAAATTCCATTTGCCAAGTGGTGCTCCATATACTTATTTTGTCCAGGTCTTCTTGAAGGGCATGACAATCATCTAAATTTCTTATCCTTCCTATTATCTTAGCATCATCAGCAAACATGTTCATATAATTCTGTATACCAACTGGTAGATCATTTATGTACACAATAAACATCACTGGTGCAAGAACTGAACCCTGTGGTACTCCACTTGTGACATTTCTCCATTCCGATACATTGCCTCTGATTACTGCCCTCATTTTTCTATCAGTCAGAAAATTTTTCATCCATGATAGAAGCTTACCTGTCACCCCTCCAATATTTTCCAGTTTCCAGAACAACCTCTTATGTGGAACTCTGTCGAAAGCCTTTTTTAGGTCCAGATAGATGCAGTCAACCCAACCATCTCTTTCCTGTAATATCTCTGTGGCTCGATCATAGAAACTGAGTAAATTCGATACACAGGATCTTCCAGATCGAAAACCATACTGTCTGTCTGATATTATATCATTTCTCTCCAGGTGTTCTACCCATTTAGTTTTGATTAGCTTTTCCAATACTTTCACTATTACACTTGTCAATGATACAGGTCTATAATTGAGGGGGTCTTCCCTGCTGCCACTTTTGTAGATTGGAACTATGTTAGCCTGTTTCCACACGTCTGCTACGATTCCTGTACACAGGGATGCCTGAAAGATCAGGTGAAGTGGAATGCTGAGTTCAGATGCACATTCTCTCAGAACCCATGGTGAAACGCCATCTGGGCCAGCTGCTTTGTTCTTCCCGAGCTCCTTTAGCATATTTTCCACTTCATCTCTAGACACCTCTATCCGCTCTATGTTGTTCTCTGGAATTCTTATTGTGTGTGTGTGTGTAATTACCTAAGTGTAGTTACAGGATGAGAGCTACGCTCGTGGTGTCCCGTCTTCCCAGCACTCTTTGTCATATAACGCTTTGAAACTACTGACGGTCTTGGCCTCCACCACCTTCTCACTTAACTTGTTCCAACCGTCTACCACTCTATTTGCGAAGGTGAATTTTCTTATATTTCTTCGGCATCTGTGTTTAGCTAGTTTAAATCTATGGCCTCTTGTTCTTGAAGTTCCAGGTCTCAGGAAGTCTTTCCTGTCGATTTTATCAATTCCTGTTACTATTTTGTACGTAGTGATCATATCACCTCTTTTTCTTCTGTCTTCTAGTTTTGGCATATTTAATGCTTCTAACCTCTCCTCGTAGCTCTTGCCCTTCAGTTCTGGGAGCCACTTAGTAGCATGTCTTTGCACCTTTTCCAGTTTGTTGATGTGCTTCTTAAGATATGGGCACCACACAACAGCTGCATATTCTAGCTTTGGCCTAACAAAAGTCATGAACAATTTCTTTAGTATATCGCCATCCATGTATTTAAATGCAATTCTGAAGTTAGAAAGCATTGCATAGGCTCCTTGCACAATATTCTTAATGTGGTCCTCAGGTGATAGTTTTCTATCTAGAACCACTCCTAGATCTCTTTCTTTATCAGAATTCTTTAAAGATTTCTCACATAATATATAGGTTGTGTGGGGTCTATGTTCTCCTATTCCACATTCCATAACATGACATTTATTAACATTAAATTCCATTTGCCAAGTGGTGCTCCATATACTTATTTTGTCCAGGTCTTCTTGAAGGGCATGACAATCATCTAAATTTCTTATCCTTCCTATTATCTTAGCATCATCAGCAAACATGTTCATATAATTCTGTATACCAACTGGTAGATCATTTATGTACACAATAAACATCACTGGTGCAAGAACTGAACCCTGTGGTACTCCACTTGTGACATTTCTCCATTCCGATACATTGCCTCTGATTACTGCCCTCATTTTTCTATCAGTCAGAAAATTTTTCATCCATGATAGAAGCTTACCTGTCACCCCTCCAATATTTTCCAGTTTCCAGAACAACCTCTTATGTGGAACTCTGTCGAAAGCCTTTTTTAGGTCCAGATAGATGCAGTCAACCCAGCCATCTCTTTCCTGTAATATCTCTGTGGCCCGATCATAGAAACTGAGTAAATTCGATACACAGGATCTTCCTGATCGAAAACCATACTGTCTGTCTGATATTATATCATTTCTCTCCAGGTGTTCTAC